>NW_028159810.1:40000-64643 GCF_964263955.1 Coregonus lavaretus | reverse complement strand
TTATGATTCACTGTATCACAATTCCAGTGGGGCAGAAGTTACACTAAGTTGACTGTGCCTTTAAACAGCTTGGACAATTCCAGAAAATGATTTCATGGCTTTAGAAGCTTCTGATAGGCTAATTGACATCATTTGAGTCAATTGGAGGTGTACCTGTGGATGTATTTCAAGGCCTACCTTCAAACTCAGTGCATCTTTGCTTGACATCATGGGAAAATCAAAAGAAATCAGCCAAGACCTCAGAAAAAAATGGTAGACCTCCACAAGTCTGGTTCATCCTTGGGAGCAATTTCCAAACGCCTGAAGGTACCACGTTCATCTGTACAAACAATCGTACGGAAGTATAACCACCATGGGACCACGCAGCCGTCATAACGCTCAGGAAGGAGACGCGTTCTGTCTCCTAGAGATGGACGTACTTTGGTGCGAAAAGTGCAAATTAATCCCAGAACAAGGACCTTGTGAAGATGCTGGAGGATACAGGTACAAAAGTATCTATATCCACAGTAAAACAAGTCCTATATCAACATAACCTGAAGGGCCGCTCAGCAAGGAAGAAGCCACTGCTCCAAAACCGCCATAAAAAAAGCCAGACTACGGTTTGCAACTGCACATGGGGACAAAGATCGTATTTTTTGGAGAAATGTCCTCTGGTCTGATGAAACAAAAATATAACTGTTTGGCCATAATGACCATCGTTATGTTTGGAGGAAAAAGGGGGTGAGGCTTGCAAGCCGAAGAACACCATCCCAACCGTGAAGCACGGGGGTGGCAGCATCATGCTGTGGGGGAGCTTTGCTGCAGGAGGGACTGGTGCACTTCACAAAATAGATGGCATCATGAGGAAGGAAAATTATGTGGATATATTGAAGCAACATCTCAAGACATCAGTCAGGAAGTTAAAGCTTGGTCGCAAATGGGTCTTCCAAATGGACAATGACCCCAAGCATACTTCCAAAGTTGTGGCAAAATGGCTTAAGGACAACAAAGTCAAGGTATTGGAGTTGCCATCACAACGTCCTGACCTCAATCCTATAGAAAATGTGTCGGCAGAACTGAAAAAGCGTGTGCGAGCAAGGAGGCCTACAAACCTGACTCAGTTACACCAGCTCTGTCAGGAGGAATGGGCCAAAATTCACCCAATTTATTGTGGGAAGCTTGTGGAAGGCTACCCGAAATGTTTGACCCAAGTTAAGCAATTTAAAGGCAATGCTACCAAATACTAATTGAGTGTATGTAAACTTCTGACCCAATGGGAATGTGATGAAATAAATAAAACCTGAAATAAATCATTCTCTCTACTATTATTCTGACATTTCACATTCTTAAAATAAAGTGGTGATCCTAACTGACCTAAGACAGGGAATTTTTACTAGGATTAAATGTCAGAAATTGTGAAAAACTGAGTTTAAATGTATTTGGCTAAGGTGTATGTAAACTTCCGACTTCAACTGTATGCGTTGGGCTGTGATGTCATCAGTGGGCATGGGGGGCGGGGCTCACCCTTTTGCAGTCCGTCCATGACCTGCAACCTGATGATGTCACCTTTATGGAAATTGAGCAGAGAACCCTCGTCTGTCACAAAGTTACGCTCTGCTACCACATACTCAGAGTCCTGGAAGAGGGGAGAGGGGAGAGGGGGGAGGGGGGGGAGAGGGGGAAGAGAGAGGGGGAGGGGAGAGAGGGGAGAGAGGGGAAGGGGGGTGGGTGGAGGGAAGAGAGGGGGGAGGGGAGAGAGGGGGGAGAGAGGGAGAGAGGGGGAGAGAGGGAGAGAGAGGGGAGGGGAGAGGTGGGAGAGAGGGGGAGGTCATTTGTATTTCTGGTAACAAAATAAAAAATCAACCTATCAGAGATCTTAAACGGTAGAGCCACATCCAATTGCAATTGTTAAACTACTTGCACCTCGCCACCAGATGGAGATTTGAAAACCTCCAACAGGTTATGGTTGTTCAGCTTGGTCGGTAACAAGTGGTGTTTATCCTTGACTCGGCAACTAACACAAATAAACTATCGATTCCCCACGAAACTGGGACAGCAATCAGGGGGCGTCCCTCTCCACCAGGTCCACGGTATGAGATGGTGAACCGGAACCTGGTGAAGAACAACGCCCACCTGGCCTGGCGCGAGTTGAGCCTCTTGCCCCCCTGAATGTAGGCTAAGTTCTTGTGGTCAGTCCATACGACAAATAGATGGGTGGCCCCCTCTAGCCAATGCCTCCACTCCCCCAGGGCAAGCTTGACCGCTAGCAGCTCACGGTTCCCCACGTCGTAATTCCGCTCCGCCGGGGACAGCCGACAGGAGAAAAACGCAAAGGGGTGAGTCTTACCATCCGTGATGAACCGCTGGGACAGGATTGCTCCCACTGCAATCTCTGAAATATCCACCTCCACAATGAACGGCAGGGATGGATCAGGATGCCCTAGGACCGGGGCCGATGTAAAGCGCTGCTTCAGCGCATCGAATCCCCGCTCGTCTGGGTGAGGGCGGTCAGGGGGGGCGATGAACCCCAGGAAGGAGACTGTCTCTGTGTGGAACACGCACATCTCCGCCTTGACGTAGAGCCGGGGACGGAGAAGGCGTTGGAGGACCTGCCGAACGTGCTGCTGGTGTTCACTCATGTCCTTACAAAATATTAGGATGTCATCCAAATACACAAAGACGCTGTGGTCGAGGAGGTCCCGGAGCACGTCACTGACCAACGCCTGGAACACCGCAGGCGCGTTGGCTAGACCGAATGGCATGACTTGGTACTCGTAATGCCCACTGGGTCTTCCACTCTTCCCCCTCCCGAATCCTCAAAAGGTTGGTGAAGATCCGGGCTTCCTGCAACGACTCGAATGCCGTCGTCATCAGGGGGAGTGGGTAGCGGTTCTTAACCGTGATGTCGTTGAGTGCCCGGTAATCAATGCACAGCCGTTGCCAACCGTCCTTTGTCCCCCACGAAGAAGAAGCCCGCCGCCCGCGGGTGAGGTAGATGGGCGGATGTGACCCTCGACGAGTGCCTCATCGATATACTCCCTCATGGCCAGCGTCTCCGGCCGGGACAAGGAAAACAATTGCCCTCGTGTGGGCATGGCGCCCGGCAGGAGATCGATAGCTCCGTCGAATGGCCTGTGAGGAGGTAGGCATCTAGCACTTCTCTTACTAAACACCTCCCCCAGATCCCAATACTTCCGGGGAACGCCTGCCAGGTCTGGGCTGGTGACGGAGTCTGTAGCCTCCGTCCTCCCGGTGGCAACCGCCGCTAGGGCGGTAGGCGGTTCGGAGTGTGGGACCTGGGGAAGAGGTAAGGACTGGTAGGTGGTTTGGGACGGTGGTTTGGGCTGATGAGTGGTCGGTGGAGACCGGAACAGGACGGGGGCGGAGCCTCCCTCCAGGATGAGCCGCCCCGTGGACCAGTCTATCCTGGGGTTTGTGGGCGACCAGCCAGGACGAGGGGACACTCCAGAGAGTCCACAATGAAAACCTGGATATCCTCCCATAGCCCTCCTGCCACCTGGACACGCACGGGGACAGTGCGCCGGGTGATAAAGTCCGACCCCAACGGCCGGCCGTCCAGGCCCTTGACCGGAACTGTCTCGGAGAGGGAGAGTAACGGAACGCTCCACCCTTGGGCCAGCCCCGCGTCCATCAGGTTTCCCGCGGCCAACAGAATCCACCAGTGCATGCGCCCGACACGCAGCGCGGGCCCACTGAACCCTGATGGGGAGAAAAGTCCCTGGAGTTGGGTTTTTCGGTTCCGGCTCGCTAGTACCCCTCCCGACACTTGCGAGCCCTCCCATTTCCCGGCTTCTCCGGGCATGAGTCGAAGTGGTGACCTGCCTAGCCACAGTGCAGGCAACGTCCCTGACGCAGACGCCTCTGCCTCTCCATCCTGGACAAGCCGCCCCCAGCTGCATAGCCTCCTCCTGAGGCGTCTCCTCCCTAAATCGGCGGAAAGCCTCCGGGTTGATAGGGGGACGCGGAGGCAAGCCGTGCGTCATCCCTCTCTCATGTGCCCTCTCACGACGCCGATTGTCTACCCGCACCGAGAGGTCGACGAGGCCGTCCAGTCGCTCAGGCAGCTCCCTGAAGGAGAGATCGACCTTCATCCCCTCCGATAACGCGTAAAGGACGACCAGGGCGGCCTCCTCCCATCCTGCCTCTCGAGCCCGGGTCCGGAACTCCACGGAGTAGTCCGCCACCGAACGAACGAACAAAATAGTAACCACAAATTAAATAATAAAGAAACAGGGAGAACACTTCTCGAGTACCTGTCCATACCGATCAGACACTGATTAGTACTGCTGAGCATTGAGAAACTAGCAGAGGAAACTGAGCAAGGGAACACAGGGAAGCGAGGGCATAAATACACAGGTGAACAGGTAGACACAGGTGAACAGGGAGACACAGGTGAACAGGTAGACACAGGTGAACAGGGAGACACAGGTGAACAGGGAGACACAGGTGAACAGGGAGACACAGGTGAACAGGTAGACACAGGTGAAACCAATAGGATCATGATTGGTCCAGACTGTGAGTGAGGAGGTGCCTAAGGTTGTCGGAGGAGGACACCTAGTGGATCGTTCCGGAACTGCGACCCCCTCCTGTAACAGGCCTACATTTAGGTGTACACGTCCCTGTGATATAGTCCATGTAAATAGCCTATGTAATATAGTTATGAGGCAATAGCAGTGTGTCTAACCCTAACCCTAACCCATTTAGGTGTACAGGTCCCTGTGATATAGTCCATGTAAATAGCCTATGTAATATGGTTATGAGGCAATAGCAGTGTGTTGTGGTGCATAAGGCTGAAGAAAGAAGTAGCTCCTTATTCAATACGTTCTTCATCTTCATTTCCAAGCTGTTGTCTGCGCTTCCCTTCTCAACACACTCACACGAATAAATATAACTCTACGTTTCAAAGAAATACAAATGTTATCTGGAAACTTGTACCAATGTGGTCACCTAGGCTTTCTACCCAGTGAAGCTGTTTAGCAGTCAGTCAAACACTTGATTACCAGAACGTGGCGTTAACCCTAACCCTAACCTTAAACCAGAACGTGGCGTTAACCCTAACCCTAACCTTAAACCAGAACGTTTGCGTTAGACTTCTGTTAAACCAGTTGGAATTAATGCCTGAACTTTAACCCTATCCCAAACCTTAGCCTTACCTTAAACCAGTCGGAATTAATGCCTGAACTTAACCTTTAACCCTATCCCAAACCTTAGCCCTCACCTTAAACCAGTCAGAATTAATGCCTGAACTTAACCTTTAACCCTATCCCAAACCTTAGCCCTTACCTTAAACCAGTCAGAATTAATGCCTGAACTTAACCTTTAACCCTATCCCAAACCTTAGCCCTTACCTTAAACCAGTCGGAATGAATGCCTGAACTTAACCTTTAACCCTATCCCAAACCTTAGCCCTTACCTTAAACCAGTCGGAATTAATGCCTAAACTTAACTGTGAAAAATGGACGTTTGTCCATGTTACGTCTAATAATGAAGTCAGACTGCGATATCTTGTTGATGTGTGTGCAGAATATGTGTGTTGGTAGAACATGGTCCTCTGTAGTTAGTAGAACATGGTCCTCTGTAGTTCAGTTAGTAGAGCATGATCCTCTGTAGTTCAGTTGGTAGAACATGGTCCTCTGTAGTTCAGTTAGTAGAGCATGGTCCTCTGTAGTTCAGTTAGTAGAGCATGATCCTCTGTAGTTCAGTTGGTAGAACATGGTCCTCTGTAGTTCAGTTAGTAGAGCATGGTCCTCTGTAGTTCAGTTAGTAGAGCATGGTCCTCTGTAGTTAGTAGAGCATGGTCCTCTGTAGTTCAGTTAGTAGAGCATGGTCCTCTGTAGTTCAGTTAGTAGAGCATGGTCCTCTGTAGTTCAGTTAGTAGAACATGGTCCTCTGTAGTTCAGTTAGTAGAGCATGGTCCTCTGTAGTTCAGTTAGTAGAGCATGGTCCTCTGTAGTTCAGTTAGTAGAGCATGGTCCTCTGTAGTTAGTAGAGCATGGTCCTCTGTAGTTCAGTTAGTAGAACATGGTCCTCTGTAGTTCAGTTAGTAGAGCATGGTCCTCTGTAGTTCAGTTAGTAGAGCATGGTCCTCTATAGTTCAGTTAGTAGAGCATGGTCCTCTGTAGTTCAGTTAGTAGAACATGGTCCTCTGTAGTTCAGTTAGTAGAACATGGTCCTCTGTAGTTAGTAGAGCATGGTCCTCTGTAGTTCAGTTAGTAGAGCATGGTCCTCTGTAGTTAGTAGAGCATGGTCCTCTGTAGTTCAGTTAGTAGAACATGGTCCTCTGTAGTTCAGTTAGTAGAGCATGGTCCTCTGTAGTTCAGTTAGTAGAGCATGGTCCTCGGTAGTTAGTAGAGCATGGTCCTCTGTAGTTCAGTTAGTAGAACATGGTCCTCTGTAGTTCAGTTAGTAGAACATGGTCCTCTGTAGTTCAGTTAGTAGAACATGGTCCTCTGTAGTTAGTAGAACATGGTCCTCTGTAGTTAGTAGAGCATTGTCCTCTGTAGTTCAGTTAGTAGAGCATGGTCCTCTGTAGTTCAGTTAGTAGAGCATGGTCCTCTGTAGTTCAGTTAGTAGAACATGGTCCTCTGTAGTTCAGTTGGTAGAGCATGGTCCTCTGTAGTTCAGTTAGTAGAACATGGTCCTCTTTAGTTAGTAGAACATGGTCCTCTGTAGTTCAGTTAGTAGAACATGGTCCTCTGTAGTTCAGTTAGTAGAGCATGGTCCTCTGTAGTTCAGTTGGTAGAGCATGGTCCTCTGTAGTTCAGTTAGTAGAACATGGTCCTCTGTAGTTCAGTTAGTAGAGCATGGTCCTCTGTAGTTCAGTTAGTAGAGCATGGTCCTCTGTAGTTCAGTTAGTAGAGCATGGTCCTCTGTAGTTAGTAGAGCATGGTCCTCTGTAGTTCAGTTAGTAGAACATGGTCCTCTGTAGTTCAGTTAGTAGAACATGGTCCTCTATAGTTCAGTTAGTAGAGCATGGTCCTCTGTAGTTCAGTTAGTAGAGTATGGTCCTCTGTAGTTCAGTTAGTAGAGCATGGTCCTCTGTAGTTCAGTTAGTAGAACATGGTCCTCTGTAGTTCAGTTAGTAGAGCATGGTCCTCTGTAGTTAGTAGAGCACGGTCCTCTGTAGTTCAGTTAGTAGAGCATGGTCCTCTGTAGTTAGTAGAACATGGTCCTCTGTAGTTCAGTTAGTAGAGCATGGTCCTCTGTAGTTAGTAGAGCATGGTCCTCTGTAGTTCAGTTAGTAGAGCATGGTCCTCTGTAGTTAGTAGAGCATGGTCCTCTGTAGTTCAGTTAGTAGAACATGGTCCTCTATAGTTCAGTTAGTAGAGCATGGTCCTCTGTAGTTCAGTTAGTAGAGTATGGTCCTCTGTAGTTCAGTTAGTAGAGCATGGTCCTCTGTAGTTCAGTTAGTAGAACATGGTCCTCTGTAGTTCAGTTAGTAGAGCATGGTCCTCTGTAGTTAGTAGAGCATGGTCCTCTGTAGTTCAGTTAGTAGAGCATGGTCCTCTGTAGTTCAGTTAGTAGAACATGGTCCTCAGTAGTTCAGTTAGTAGAACATGGTCCTCTGTAGTTCAGTTAGTAGAACATGGTCCTCTGTAGTTCAGTTAGTAGAGCATGGTCCTCTGTAGTTCAGTTAGTAGAGCATGGTCCTCTGTAGTTCAGTTAGTAGAACATGGTCCTCTGTAGTTCAGTTAGTAGAACATGGTCCTCTGTAGTTCAGTTAGTAGAGCATGGTCCTCTGTAGTTCAGTTAGTAGAACATGGTCCTCTGTAGTTCAGTTAGTAGAACATGGTCCTCTGTAGTTCAGTTAGTAGAGCATGGTCCTCTGTAGTTAGTAGAGCATGGTCCTCTGTAGTTCAGTTAGTAGAGCATGGTCCTCTGTAGTTCAGTTAGTAGAGCATGGTCCTCTGTAGTTCAGTTAGTAGAGCATGGTCCTCTGTAGTTCAGTTAGTAGAACATGGTCCTCTGTAGTTCAGTTAGTAGAACATGGTCCTCTGTAGTTCAGTTAGTAGAGCATGGTCCTCTGTAGTTCAGTTAGTAGAACATGGTCCTCTGTATTTCAGTTAGTAGAACATGGTCCTCTGTAGTTCAGTTAGTAGAACATGGTCCTCTGTAGTTCAGTTAGTAGAACATGGTCCTCTGTAGTTCAGTTGGTAGAACATGGTCCTCTGTAGTTCAGTTAGTAGAGCATGGTCCTCTGTAGTTCAGTCAGTAGAGCATAGTCCTCTGTAGTTCAGTTAGTAGAGCATGGTCCTCGGTAGTTCAGTTAGTAGAGCATGGTCCTCTGTAGTTAGTAGAGCATGGTCCTCTGTAGTTCAGTTAGTAGAACATGGTCCTCTGTAGTTCAGTTAGTAGAGCATTGTCCTCTGTAGTTCAGTTAGTAGAACATGGTCCTCTGTAGTTCAGTTAGTAGAGCATTGTCCTCTGTAGTTCAGTTGGTAGCGTTTGGTGCTTGCGACGCCAGGAGAGTGGGTTCATTTCTCGGTACTACCCATATGTGAAAGATAAATGTGTTTGGTGTGAACCTAGAACTACAGTCTAATGTAATAGAGGTCCTCTCTCTTTGCCAGTCCAAGGGCCAAATGTCCCCTCACCTTCCTAGAGATGACACAGTGATGTGTCCACCAGAACTAATGCTGCTCCTAATCTCACACATCCCACTATCAGGACAGATCTACACTACCATTTAAGTACACTGTCCACGAGTCATTAGCATGCGTGAAGTGTGTCCCTTCTTGATCTCAGAAATAAAGTAGTTGTGTGTTAGAATGAAGTATAGTGTACCTTATTGATGTCAGTGATGAAGTAGTTGTATGTTAGTATTAATGTCACGCTCGTCGGGAACAGAGGAGGACCAAGGCGCAGCGTTGAATGCGAACATATTTATTTATATAATGATCACCCGATCAAAACAACAAAACGATGACGTGACAGTCAATGGTCAAACACAAACCAACACGAACAAGAAACCACAATGAATGAATGCCTAACGGCTACCTAAGTATGACTCCCAATCAGAGATAACGAGCTACAGCCGTCTCTGATTGGGAGCCACCCTGGCCAACATAGATATACAAACACTAGAACCAACACACATGAAAACTCACACCCTGGCTCAACATACTAGAGTCCCCAGAGCCAGGGCGTGACAGTACCCCCCCCTAAAGGCGCGGACTCCGACCGCGCCAACCAAATACCACAGGGGAGGGACCGGGTGGGCACTCCGCCTTGGCGGCGGATCCGGCTCCGGGCATGATCCCCACTCGCTCTCTAACCCCCCAAAGTACCCCTGGTCCGGTCTGGCCCTGCTGACCGGAGCTGGATTGCACACTGGTGGAGCGGATTGCTCTAGCTCCGGCGTGAAGCAGCTGACCCGTGCTGAACCAGGCACCAGTGGAACAGGCACGGGCTGTGCCGGACTGACGACGCACACCACTGGCTTGGTGTGGGGAGCAGGAACGGCCCGAGCCGGGCTGACGAAACGCACCCCTGACTTGGTGCGGGGAGCAGGAGCGGGCCGAACCGGGCTGACGAAACGCACCACTGACTTGGTGCGGGGAGCAGGAACGGGCCGAGCCGGGCTGACGAAGCGCACCACTGACTTGGTGCGGGGAGCAGGAACGGGCCGAGCCGGGCTGACGAAGCGCACCACTGACTTGGTGCGGGGAGCAGGAACGGGCCGAGCCGGGCTGACGAAGCGCACCACTGACTTGGTGCGGGGAGCAGGAACGGGCCGAGCCGGGCTGACGAAGCGCACCACTGACTTGGTGCGGGGAGCAGGAACGGGCCGAGCCGGGCTGACGAAGCGCACCACTGACTTGGTGCGGGGAGCAGGAACGGGCCGAGCCGGGCTGACGACGCGCACCATTGGCCTGGTGCGGGGAGCAGGAACAGGCCGGACCGTACTGGGGACACACACCACTGGTCTTACGCAGGGATCTGGAATGGGCCGGACCGGACTGGTAACACACCCCAGTACCTCTCGCCGTGCCTCTACACCTTCCATCCCCTCTTCGACCAGTGGCCCCCGTAACCTGGCGGCCTCCTCTGCCAACCCGCTGGGCCGCTCTGCCGCGGTCTCCTGCTGGCCCGTCATCCACGGCGTTAGCCCCCCCCTAAAAATTTTCTGGGCGTCTCTCCTACCCGTGGACCAGGTCTCCATGTCCCTCGCCAGCCTTTCGCCCTTCTGCTTCCATGTCAAGCCCTTCTCTTCCTCACCCGGCTTGACCCAGTCGAGGAGGCGAAGGAGATCTGCTAGAGATCTCCCTGGCGATGGCTCCTGGACACGCTGCTTGGTCCAATCTTGGTGGTTTCTTCTGTCACGCTCGTCGGGAACAGAGGAGGACCAAGGCGCAGCGTTGAATGCGAACATATTTATTTATATAATGATCACCCGATCAAAACAACAAAACGATGACGTGACAGTCAATGGTCAAACACAAACCAACACGAACAAGAAACCACAATGAATGAATGCCTAACGGCTACCTAAGTATGACTCCCAATCAGAGACAACGAGCTACAGCCGTCTCTGATTGGGAGCCACCCTGGCCAACATAGATATACAAACACTAGAACCAACACACATGAAAACTCACACCCTGGCTCAACATACTAGAGTCCCCAGAGCCAGGGCGTGACAATTAAGGATTGTGTACCTTCTTGATCTCAGAAATAAAGTAGTTGTGTGTTAGTATTAAGGATTGTGTACCTTCTTGATCTCAGAAATAAAGTAGTTGTGTGTTAGTATTAAGGATTGTGTACCTTATGATCTCAGTGATGAAGTAGTTGTGTATTAGTATTAAGGATAGTGTTCCTTCTTGATGTCAGTAATCAAGTAATTGTGTGTTAGTATTAAGTATTGTGTGTCTACCTTCTTGACGTCAGTAATCAAGTAGTAGTGTGTTAGTATTAAGTATTGTGTGTCTACCTTCTTGACGTCAGTAATCAAGTAATTGTGTGTTAGTATTAAGTATTGTGTGTCTACCTTCTTGACGTCAGTAATCAAGTAGTAGTGTGTTAGTATTAAGTATTGTGTGTCTACCTTCTTGACGTCAGTAATCAAGTAATTGTGTGTTAGTATTAAGTATTGTGTGTCTACCTTCTTGACGTCAGTAATCAAGTAGTAGTGTGTTAGTATTAAGTATTGTGTGTCTACCTTCTTGACGTCAGTAATCAAGTAATTGTGTGTTAGTATTAAGTATTGTGTGTCTACCTTCTTGACGTCAGTAATCAAGTAGTAGTGTGTTAGTATTAAGTATTGTGTGTCTACCTTCTTGACGTCAGTAATCAAGTAATTGTGTGTTAGTATTAAGTATTGTGTGTCTACCTTCTTGACGTCAGCAATAAGGTAGTGTGTACTATAAATAGTATTGTGTACCTTCTTGATCTCAGTGATGAAGCAGTTGTGTATTAGTATTAGTATTGTGTACCTTTTTGATCTCAGTGATGAAGCAGTCCACCATGTGTTTGACCCGTGGAGCCTTGGCTGAGAATAGAATCAGCTTCTCATTGGTTAGATTAAACTCCAGCATGTTCTCTGAAGGCATGGTCACAAAAAGGATGTCCGCGTAGCTATGGAGACAGAGAGACAACGTAACTATGGAGACACATAAAGACAGAATAACTACGGAGACAGAGACATCTTTGCTAATATTGTCACAATCGTTGAGAGATGGGTCAGACCACAGAATGGTTAGAGGTATGCGCCAGGTCGCAGTTGTAAATGAGAACTTGTTCTCAACTGGCTTACCTGGTTAAATAAAGGTTAAATAAATAAATAAATAAATGTAGCGTAAGGTCGTAGTAGGGTTACTGTTAGGGTTAGAGGTATGTAGTGTAAGGTCGTAGTAGGGTTAGTGTTAGGGTTAGAGGTATGTAGTGTAAGGTCGTAGTAGGGTTAGTGTTAGGGTTAGAGGTATGTAGTGTAAGGTCGTAGTAGGGTTAGTGTTAGGGTTAGAGGTATGTAGTGTAAGGTCGTAGTAGGGTTAGTGTTAGGGTTAGAGGTATGTAGTGTAAGGTCGTAGTAGGGTTAGTGTTAGGGTTAGAGGTATGTAGTGTAAGGTCGTAGTAGGGTTAGTGTTAGGGTTAGAGGTATGTAGTGTAAGGTCGTAGTAGGGTTAGTGTTAGGGTTAGAGGTATGTAGTGTAAGGTCGTAGTAGGGTTAGTGTTAGGGTTAGAGGTATGTAGTGTAAGGTCGTAGTAGGGTTAGTGTTAGGGTTAGAGGTATGTAGTGTAAGGTCGTAGTAGGGTTAGTGTTAGGGTTAGAGGTATGTAGTGTAAGGTCGTAGTAGGGTTAGTGTTAGGGTTAGAGGTATGTAGTGTAAGGTCGTAGTAGGGTTAGTGTTAGGGTTAGAGGTATGTAGTGTAAGGTCGTAGTAGGGTTAGTGTTAGGGTTAGAGGTATGTAGTGTAAGGTCGTAGTAGGGTTAGTGTTAGGGTTAGAGGTATGTAGTGTAAGGTCGTAGTAGGGTTAGTGTTAGGGTTAGAGGTATGTAGTGTAAGGTCGTAGTAGGGTTAGTGTTAGGGTTAGAGGTATGTAGTGTAAGGTCGTAGTAGGGTTAGTGTTAGGGTTAGAGGTATGTAGTGTAAGGTCGTAGTAGGGTTAGTATTAGGGTTAGAGGTATGTAGTGTAAGGTCGTAGTAGGGTTAGTGTTAGGGTTAGAGGTATGTAGTGTAAGGTCGTAGTAGGGTTAGTGTTAGGGTTAGAGGTATGTAGTGTAAGGTCGTAGTAGGGTTAGTGTTAGGGTTAGAGGTATGTAGTGTAAGGTCGTAGTAGGGTTAGTGTTAGGATTAGAGGTATGTAGTGTAAGGTCGTAGTAGGGTTAGTGTTAGGGTTAGAGGTATGTAGTGTAAGGTCGTAGTAGGGTTAGTGTTAGGGTTAGAGGTATGTAGTGTAAGGTCGTAGTAGGGTTAGTGTTAGGGTTAGAGGTACGTAGTGTAAGGTCGTAGTAGGGTTAGTGTTAGGATAGAGGTATGTAGTGTAAGGTCGTAGTAGGGTTAGTGTTAGGGTTAGAGGTATGTAGTGTAAGGTCGTAGTAGGGTTAGTGTTAGGGTTAGAGGTATGTAGTGTAAGGTCGTAGTAGGGTTAGTGTTAGGGTTAGAGGTATGTAGTGTAAGGTCGTAGTAGGGTTAGTGTTAGGGTTAGAGGTATGTAGTGTAAGGTCGTAGTAGGGTTAGTGTTAGGGTTAGAGGTATGTAGTGTAAGGTCGTAGTAGGGTTAGTGTTAGGGTTAGAGGTATGTAGTGTAAGGTCGTAGTAGGGTTAGTGTTAGTGTTAGAGGTATGTAGCGTAAGGTCGTAGTAGGGTTAGTGTTAGGGTTAGAGGTATGTAGCGTAAGGTCGTAGTAGTGTTAGTGTTAGGGTTAGAGGTATGTAGTGTAAGGTCGTAGTAGGGTTAGTGTTAGGGTTAGAGGTATGTAGCGTAAGGTCGTAGTAGGGTTAGTGTTAGGGTTAGAGGTATGTAGTGTAAGGTCGTAGTAGGGTTAGTGTTAGGGTTAGAGGTATGTAGTGTAAGGTCGTAGTAGGGTTAGTGTTAGGGTTAGAGGTATGTAGTGTAAGGTCGTAGTAGGGTTAGTGTTAGGGTTAGAGGTATGTAGTGTAAGGTCGTAGTAGGGTTAGTGTTAGGGTTAGAGGTATGTAGTGTAAGGTCGTAGTAGGGTTAGTGTTAGGGTTAGAGGTATGTAGTGTAAGGTCGTAGTAGGGTTAGTGTTAGGGTTAGAGGTATGTAGTGTAAGGTCGTAGTAGGGTTAGTGTTAGGGTTAGAGGTATGTAGTGTAAGGTCGTAGTAGGGTTAGTGTTAGGGTTAGAGGTATGTAGTGTAAGGTCGTAGTAGGGTTAGTGTTAGGGTTAGAGGTATGTAGTGTAAGGTCGTAGTAGGGTTAGTGTTAGGGTTAGAGGTACGTAGTGTAAGGTCGTAGTAGGGTTAGTGTTAGGGTTAGAGGTATGTAGTGTAAGGTCGTAGTAGGGTTAGTGTTAGGGTTAGAGGTATGTAGTGTAAGGTCGTAGTAGGGTTAGTGTTAGGGTTAGAGGTATGTAGCGTAAGGTCGTAGTAGGGTTAGTGTTAGGGTTAGAGGTATGTAGTGTAAGGTCGTAGTAGGGTTAGTGTTAGGGTTAGAGGTATGTAGTGTAAGGTCGTAGTAGGGTTAGTGTTAGGGTTAGAGGTGTGTAGTGTAAGGTCGTAGTAGGGTTAGTGTTAGGGTTAGAGGTATGTAGTGTAAGGTCGTAGTAGGGTTAGTGTTAGGGTTAGAGGTATGTAGTGTAAGGTCGTAGTAGGGTTAGTGTTAGGGTTAGAGGTATGTAGCGTAAGGTCGTAGTAGGGTTAGTGTTAGGGTTAGAGGTATGTAGTGTAAGGTCGTAGTAGGGTTAGTGTTAGGGTTAGAGGTATGTAGTGTAAGGTCGTAGTAGGGTTAGGGTTAGAGGTGTGTAGTGTAAGGTCGTAGTAGTGTTAGTGTTAGAGGTATGTAGTGTAAGGTCGTAGTAGGGTTAGTGTTCGGGTTAGAGGTATGTAGTGTAAGGTCGTAGTAGGGTTAGTGTTAGGGTTAGAGGTATGTAGTGTAAGGTCGTAGTAGGGTTAGTGTTAGGGTTAGAGGTATGTAGTGTAAGGTCGTAGTAGGGTTAGTGTTAGGGTTATAGGTATGTAGTGTAAGGTCGTAGTAGGGTTAGTGTTAGGGTTAGAGGTATGTAGTGTAAGGTCGTAGTAGGGTTAGTGTTAGGGTTAGAGGTATGTAGTGTAAGGTCGTAGTAGGGTTAGTGTTAGGGTTAGAGGTATGTAGTGTAAGGTCGTAGTAGGGTTAGTGTTAGGGTTAGAGGTATGTAGTGTAAGGTCGTAGTAGGGTTACTGTTAGGGTTAGAGGTATGTAGTGTAAGGTCGTAGTAGGGTTAGTGTTAGGGTTAGATGTATGTAGTGTAAGGGCGTAGTAGGGTTAGTGTTAGGGTTAGAGGTATGTAGTGTAAGGTCGTAGTAGGGTTAGTGTTAGGGTTAGAGGTATGTAGTGTAAGGTCGTAGTAGGGTTAGTGTTAGGGTTAGAGGTATGTAGTGTAAGGTCGTAGTAGGGTTAGTGTTAGGGTTAGAGGTATGTAGTGTAAGGTCGTAGTAGGGTTAGTGTTAGGGTTAGAGGTATGTAGTGTAAGGTCGTAGTAGGGTTAGTGTTAGGGTTAGAGGTATGTAGTGTAAGGTCGTAGTAGGGTTAGTGTTAGGGTTAGAGGTATGTAGCGTAAGGTCGTAGTAGGGTTAGTGTTAGGGTTAGAGGTATGTAGCGTAAGGTCGTAGTAGGGTTAGTGTTAGGGTTAGAGGTATGTAGTGTAAGGTCGTAGTAGGGTTAGTGTTAGGGTTAGAGGTATGTAGTGTAAGGTCGTAGTAGGGTTAGTGTTAGGGTTAGAGGTATGTAGTGTAAGGTCGTAGTAGGGTTAGTGTTAGGGTTAGAGGTGTGTAGTGTAAGGTCGTAGTAGGGTTAGTGTTAGGGTTAGAGGTATGTAGTGTAAGGTCGTAGTAGGGTTAGTGTTAGGGTTAGAGGTATGTAGTGTAAGGTCGTAGTAGGGTTAGTGTTAGGGTTAGAGGTATGTAGCGTAAGGTCGTAGTAGGGTTAGTGTTAGGGTTAGAGGTATGTAGTGTAAGGTCGTAGTAGGGTTAGTGTTAGGGTTAGAGGTATGTAGTGTAAGGTCGTAGTAGGGTTAGGGTTAGAGGTGTGTAGTGTAAGGTCGTAGTAGTGTTAGTGTTAGAGGTATGTAGTGTAAGGTCGTAGTAGGGTTAGTGTTCGGGTTAGAGGTATGTAGTGTAAGGTCGTAGTAGGGTTAGTGTTAGGGTTAGAGGTATGTAGTGTAAGGTCGTAGTAGGGTTAGTGTTAGGGTTAGAGGTATGTAGTGTAAGGTCGTAGTAGGGTTAGTGTTAGGGTTAGAGGTATGTAGTGTAAGGTCGTAGTAGGGTTAGTGTTAGGGTTAGAGGTATGTAGTGTAAGGTCGTAGTAGGGTTAGTGTTAGGGTTAGAGGTATGTAGTGTAAGGTCGTAGTAGGGTTAGTGTTAGGGTTAGAGGTATGTAGTGTAAGGTCGTAGTAGGGTTAGTGTTAGGGTTAGAGGTATGTAGTGTAAGGTCGTAGTAGGGTTACTGTTAGGGTTAGAGGTATGTAGTGTAAGGTCGTAGTAGGGTTAGTGTTAGGGTTAGATGTATGTAGTGTAAGGGCGTAGTAGGGTTAGTGTTAGGGTTAGAGGTATGTAGTGTAAGGTCGTAGTAGGGTTAGTGTTAGGGTTAGAGGTATGTAGTGTAAGGTCGTAGTAGGGTTAGTGTTAGGGTTAGAGGTATGTAGTGTAAGGTCGTAGTAGGGTTAGTGTTAGGGTTAGAGGTATGTAGTGTAAGGTCGTAGTAGGGTTAGTGTTAGGGTTAGAGGTATGTAGTGTAAGGTCGTAGTAGGGTTAGTGTTAGGGTTAGAGGTATGTAGTGTAAGGTCGTAGTAGGGTTAGTGTTAGGGTTAGAGGTATGTAGCGTAAGGTCGTAGTAGGGTTAGTGTTAGGGTTAGAGGTATGTAGCGTAAGGTCGTAGTAGGGTTAGTGTTAGGGTTAGAGGTATGTAGTGTAAGGTCGTAGTAGGGTTAGTGTTAGGGTTAGAGGTATGTAGTGTAAGGTCGTAGTAGGGTTAGTGTTAGGGTTAGAGGTATGTAGTGTAAGGTCGTAGTAGGGTTAGTGTTAGGGTTAGAGGTATGTAGTGTAAGGTCGTAGTAGGGTTAGTGTTAGGGTTAGAGGTACGTAGTGTAAGGTCGTAGTAGGGTTAGTGGTAGGGTTAGAGGTACGTAGTGTAAGGTCGTAGTAGGGTTAGTGTTAGGGTTAGAGGTATGTAGTGTAAGGTCGTAGTAGGGTTAGTGTTAGGGTTAGAGGTATGTAGTGTAAGGTCGTAGTAGGGTTAGTGTTAGGGTTAGAGGTATGTAGTGTAAGGTCGTAGTAGGGTTAGTGTTAGGGTTAGAGGTATGTAGTGTAAGGTCGTAGTAGGGTTAGTGTTAGGGTTAGAGGTATGTAGTGTAAGGTCGTAGTAGGGTTAGAGGTATGTAGTGTAAGGTCGTAGTAGGGTTAGTGTTAGGGTTAGAGGTATGTAGTGTAAGGTCGTAGTAGGGTTAGTGTTAGGGTTAGAGGTATGTAGTGTAAGGTCGTAGTAGGGTTAGTGTTAGGGTTAGAGGTATGTAGTGTAAGGTCGTAGTAGGGTTAGTGTTAGGGTTAGAGGTATGTAGTGTAAGGTCGTAGTAGGGTTAGTGTTAGGGTTAGAGGTATGTAGTGTAAGGTCGTAGTAGGGTTAGTGTTAGGGTTAGAGGTATGTAGTGTAAGGTCGTAGTAGGGTTAGTGTTAGGGTTAGAGGTATGTAGTGTAAGGTCGTAGTAGGGTTAGTGTTAGGGTTAGAGGTACGTAGTGTAAGGTCGTAGTAGGGTTAGTGTTAGGGTTAGAGGTATGTAGTGTAAGGTCGTAGTAGGGTTAGTGTTAGGGTTAGAGGTATGTAGTGTAAGGTCGTAGTAGGGTTAGTGTTAGGGTTAGAGGTATGTAGCGTAAGGTCGTAGTAGGGTTAGTGTTAGGGTTAGAGGTATGTAGTGTAAGGTCGTAGTAGGGTTAGTGTTAGGGTTAGAGGTATGTAGTGTAAGGTCGTAGTAGGGTTAGTGTTAGGGTTAGAGGTGTGTAGTGTAAGGTCGTAGTAGGGTTAGTGTTAGGGTTAGAGGTATGTAGTGTAAGGTCGTAGTAGGGTTAGTGTTAGGGTTAGAGGTATGTAGTGTAAGGTCGTAGTAGGGTTAGTGTTAGGGTTAGAGGTATGTAGCGTAAGGTCGTAGTAGGGTTAGTGTTAGGGTTAGAGGTATGTAGTGTAAGGTCGTAGTAGGGTTAGTGTTAGGGTTAGAGGTATGTAGTGTAAGGTCGTAGTAGGGTTAGGGTTAGAGGTGTGTAGTGTAAGGTCGTAGTAGTGTTAGTGTTAGAGGTATGTAGTGTAAGGTCGTAGTAGGGTTAGTGTTCGGGTTAGAGGTATGTAGTGTAAGGTCGTAGTAGGGTTAGTGTTAGGGTTAGAGGTATGTAGTGTAAGGTCGTAGTAGGGTTAGTGTTAGGGTTAGAGGTATGTAGTGTAAGGTCGTAGTAGGGTTAGTGTTAGGGTTAGAGGTATGTAGTGTAAGGTCGTAGTAGGGTTAGTGTTAGGGTTAGAGGTATGTAGTGTAAGGTCGTAGTAGGGTTAGTGTTAGGGTTAGAGGTATGTAGTGTAAGGTCGTAGTAGGGTTAGTGTTAGGGTTAGAGGTATGTAGTGTAAGGTCGTAGTAGGGTTAGTGTTAGGGTTAGAGGTATGTAGTGTAAGGTCGTAGTAGGGTTACTGTTAGGGTTAGAGGTATGTAGTGTAAGGTCGTAGTAGGGTTAGTGTTAGGGTTAGATGTATGTAGTGTAAGGGCGTAGTAGGGTTAGTGTTAGGGTTAGAGGTATGTAGTGTAAGGTCGTAGTAGGGTTAGTGTTAGGGTTAGAGGTATGTAGTGTAAGGTCGTAGTAGGGTTAGTGTTAGGGTTAGAGGTATGTAGTGTAAGGTCGTAGTAGGGTTAGTGTTAGGGTTAGAGGTATGTAGTGTAAGGTCGTAGTAGGGTTAGTGTTAGGGTTAGAGGTATGTAGTGTAAGGTCGTAGTAGGGTTAGTGTTAGGGTTAGAGGTATGTAGTGTAAGGTCGTAGTAGGGTTAGTGTTAGGGTTAGAGGTATGTAGCGTAAGGTCGTAGTAGGGTTAGTGTTAGGGTTAGAGGTATGTAGCGTAAGGTCGTAGTAGGGTTAGTGTTAGGGTTAGAGGTATGTAGTGTAAGGTCGTAGTAGGGTTAGTGTTAGGGTTAGAGGTATGTAGTGTAAGGTCGTAGTAGGGTTAGTGTTAGGGTTAGAGGTATGTAGTGTAAGGTCGTAGTAGGGTTAGTGTTAGGGTTAGAGGTATGTAGTGTAAGGTCGTAGTAGGGTTAGTGTTAGGGTTAGAGGTACGTAGTGTAAGGTCGTAGTAGGGTTAGTGGTAGGGTTAGAGGTACGTAGTGTAAGGTCATAGTAGGGTTAGTGTTAGGGTTAGAGGTATGTAGTGTAAGGTCGTAGTAGGGTTAGTGTTAGGGTTAGAGGTATGTAGTGTAAGGTCGTAGTAGGGTTAGTGTTAGGGTTAGAGGTATGTAGTGTAAGGTCGTAGTAGGGTTAGTGTTAGGGTTAGAGGTATGTAGCGTAAGGTCGTAGTAGGGTTAGTGTTAGGGTTAGAGGTATGTAGCGTAAGGTCGTAGTAGGGTTAGTGTTAGGGTTAGAGGTATGTAGCGTAAGGTCGTAGTAGGGTTAGTGTTAGGGTTAGAGGTATGTAGTGTAAGGTCGTAGTAGGGTTAGTGTTAGGGTTAGAGGTATGTAGTGTAAGGTCGTAGTAGGGTTAGTGTTAGGGTTAGAGGTATGTAGTGTAAGGTCGTAGTAGGGTTACTGTTAGGGTTAGAGGTATGTAGTGTAAGGTCGTAGTAGGGTTACTGTTAGGGTTAGAGGTATGTAGTGTAAGGTCGTAGTAGGGTTAGTGTTAGGGTTAGAGGTATGTAGTGTAAGGTCGTAGTAGGGTTAGTGTTAGGGTTAGAGGTATGTAGTGTAAGGTCGTAGTAGGGTTAGTGTTAGGGTTAGAGGTATGTAGTGTAAGGTCGTAGTAGGGTTAGTGTTAGGGTTAGAGGTATGTAGTGTAAGGTCGTAGTAGGGTTAGTGTTAGGGTTAGAGGTATGTAGTGTAAGGTCGTAGTAGGGTTAGTGTTAGGGTTAGAGGTATGTAGTGTAAGGTCGTAGTAGGGTTAGTGTTAGGGTTAGAGGTATGTAGTGTAAGGTCGTAGTAGGGTTAGTGTTAGGGTTAGAGGTATGTAGTGTAAGGTCGTAGTAGGGTTAGCGTTAGGGTTAGAGGTATGTAGTGTAAGGTCGTAGTAGGGTTAGTGTTAGGGTTAGAGGTATGTAGTGTAAGGTCGTAGTAGGGTTAGTGTTAGGGTTAGAGGTATGTAGTGTAAGGTCGTAGTAGGGTTAGTGTTAGGGTTAGAGGTATGTAGTGTAAGGTCATAGTAGGGTTAGTGTTAGGGTTAGAGGTATGTAGTGTAAGGTCGTAGTAGGGTTAGTGTTAGGGTTAGAGGTATGTAGTGTAAGGTCGTAGTAGGGTTAGTGTTAAGGTTAGAGGTATGTAGCGTAAGGTCGTAGTAGGGTTAGTGTTAGGGTTAGAGGTATGTAGCGTAAGGTCGTAGTAGGGTTAGTGTTAAGGTTAGAGGTATGTAGCGTAAGGTCGTAGTAGGGTTAGTGTTAGGGTTAGAGGTATGTAGTGTAAGGTCGTAGTAGGGTTAGTGTTAGGGTTAGAGGTATGTAGTGTAAGGTCGTAGTAGTGTTAGTGTTAGGGTTAGAGGTATGTAGTGTAAGGTCGTAGTAGGGTTAGTGTTAGGGTTAGAGGTATGTAGTGTAAGGTCGTAGTAGGGTTAGTGTTAGGGTTAGAGGTATGTAGTGTAAGGTCGTAGTAGGGTTAGTGTTAGGGTTAGAGGTATGTAGTGTAAGGTCGTAGTAGGGTTAGTGTTAGGGTTAGAGGTATGTAGTGTAAGGTCGTAGTAGGGTTAGTGTTAGGGTTAGAGGTATGTAGTGTAAGGTCGTAGTAGGGTTAGTGTTAGGGTTAGAGGTATGTAGTGTAAGGTCGTAGTAAGGGTTAGTGTTAGGGTTAGAGGTATGTAGTGTAAGGTCGTAGTAGGGTTAGTGTTAGGGTTAGAGGTATGTAGTGTAAGGTCGTAGTAGGGTTAGTGTTAGGGTTAGAGGTATGTAGTGTAAGGTCGTAGTAGGGTTAGTGTAAGGGTTAGAGGTATGTAGCGTAAGGTCGTAGTAGGGTTAGTGTTAGGGTTAGAGGTATGTAGCGTAAGGTCGTAGTAGGGTTAGTGTTAAGGTTAGAGGTATGTAGCGTAAGGTCGTAGTAGGGTTAGTGTTAGGGTTAGAGGTATGTAGCGTAAGGTCGTAGTAGGGTTAGTGTTAGGGTTAGAGGTATGTAGCGTAAGGTCGTAGTAGGGTTAGTGTTAGGGTTAGAGGTATGTAGTGTAAGGTCGTAGTAGGGTTAGTGTTAGGGTTAGAGGTATGTAGTGTAAGGTCGTAGTAGGGTTAGTGTTAGGGTTAGAGGTATGTAGCGTAAGGTCGTAGTAGGGTTAGTGTTAGGGTTAGAGGTATGTAGTGTAAGGTCGTAGTAGGGTTAGTGTTAGGGTTAGAGGTATGTAGTGTAAGGTCGTAGTAGGGTTAGTGTTAGGGTTAGAGGTATGTAGTGTAAGGTCGTAGTAGGGTTAGTGTTAGGGTTAGAGGTATGTAGTGTAAGGTCGTAGTAGGGTTAGTGTTAGGGTTAAAGGTATGTAGTGTAAGGTCGTAGTAGGGTTAGTGTTAGGGTTAGAGGTATGTAGTGTAAGGTCGTAGTAGGGTTAGTGTTAGGGTTAGAGGTATGTAGTGTAAGGTCGTAGTAGGGTTAGTGTTAGGGTTAGAGGTATGTAGTGTAAGGTCGTAGTAGGGTTAGTGTTAGGGTTAGAGGTATGTAGTATAAGGTCGTAGTAGGGTTAGTGTTAGGGTTAGAGGTATGTAGTGTAAGGTCGTAGTAGGGTTAGTGTTAGGGTTAGAGGTATGTAGTGTAAGGTCGTAGTAGGGTTAGTGTTAGGGTTAGAGTAATGTAGTGTAAGGTCGTAGTAGGGTTAGTGTTAGGGTTAGAGGTATGTAGTGTAAGGTCGTAGTAGGGTTAGTGTTAGGGTTAGAGGTATGTAGTGTAAGGTCGTAGTAGGGTTAGTGTTAGGGTTAGAGGTATGTAGTGTAAGGTCGTAGTAGGGTTAGTGTTAGGGTTAGAGGTATGTAGTGTAAGGTCGTAGTAGGGTTAGTGTTAGGGTTAGAGGTATGTAGTGTAAGGTCGTAGTAGGGTTAGTGTTAGGGTTAGAGGTATGTAGTGTAAGGTCGTAGTAGGGTTAGTGTTAGGGTTAGAGGTATGTAGCGTAAAGTCGTAGTAGGGTTAGTGTTAGGGTTAGAGGTATGTAGCGTAAGGTCGTAGTAGGGTTAGTGTTAGGGTTAGAGGTATGTAGCGTAAGGTCGTAGTAGGGTTAGTGTTAGGGTTAGAGGTATGTAGTGTAAGGTCGTAGTAGGGTTAGTGTTAGGGTTAGAGGTATGTAGTGTAAGGTCGTAGTAGGGTTAGTGTTAGGGTTAGAGTTATGTAGTGTAAGGTCGTAGTAGGGTTAGTGTTAGGGTTAGAGGTATGTAGTGTAAGGTCGTAGTAGGGTTAGTGTTAGGGTTAGAGGTTTGTAGTGTAAGGTCGTAGTAGGGTTAGTGTTAGGGTTAGAGGTATGTAGTGTAAGGTCGTAGTAGGGTTAGTGTTAGGGTTAGAGGTATGTAGTGTAAGGTCGTAGTAGGGTTAGTGTTAGGGTTAGAGGTATGTAGTGTAAGGTCGTAGTAGGGTTAGTGTTAGGGTTAGAGGTATGTAGTGTAAGGTCGTAGTAGGGTTAGGGTTAGGGTTAGAGGTATGTAGTGTAAGGTCGTAGTAGGGTTAGTGTTAGGGTTAGAGGTATGTAGTGTAAGGTCGTAGTAGGGTTAGGGTTAGGGTTAGAGGTATGTAGTGTAAGGTCGTAGTAGTGTTTGTGTTAGGGTTAGAGGTATGTAGTGTAAGGTCGTAGTAGGGTTAGTGTTAGGGTTAGAGGTATGTAGTGTAAGGTCGTAGTAGGGTTAGTGTTAGGGTTAGAGGTATGTAGTGTAAGGTCGTAGTAGGGTTAGTGTTAGGGTTAGAGGTATGTAGTGTAAGGTCGTAGTAGGGTTAGTGTTAGGGTTAGAGGTATGTAGTGTAAGGTCGTAGTAGGGTTAGTGTTAGGGTTAGAGGTATGTAGTGTAAGGTCGTAGTAGGGTTAGTGTTAGGGTTAGAGGTATGTAGTGTAAGGTCGTAGTAGGGTTAGTGTTAGGGTTAGAGGTATGTAGTGTAAGGTCGTAGTAGGGTTAGTGTTAGGGTTAGAGGTATGTAGCGTAAGGTCGTAGTAGGGTTAGTGTTAGGGTTAGAGGTATGTAGTGTAAGGTCGTAGGTGGGTTAGTGTTAGGGTTAGAGGTATGTAGTGTAAGGTCGTAGTAAGGTTAGTGTTAGGGTTAGAGGTATGTAGTGTAAGGTCGTAGTAGGGTTAGTGTTAGGGTTAGAGGTATGTAGTGTAAGGTCGTAGTAGGGTTAGTGTTAGGGTTAGAGGTATGTAGTGTAAGGTCGTAGTAGGGTTAGTGTTAGGGTTAGAGGTATGTAGTGTAAGGTCGTAGTAGGGTTAGTGTTAGGGTTAGAGGTATGTAGTGTAAGGTCGTAGTAGGGTTAGTGTTAGGGTTAGAGGTATGTAGTGTAAGGTCGTAGTAGGGTTAGTGTTAGGGTTAGAGGTATGTAGTGTAAGGTCGTAGTAGGGTTAGTGTTAGGGTTAGAGGTATGTAGTGTAAGGTCGTAGTAGGGTTAGTGGTAGGGTTAGAGGTATGTAGTGTAAGGTCGTAGTAGGGTTAGTGTTAGGGTTAGAGGTATGTAGTGTAAGGTCGTAGTAGGGTTAGTGTTAGGGTTAGAGGTATGTAGTGTAAGGTCGTAGTAGGGTTAGTGTTAGGGTTAGAGGTATGTAGTGTAAGGTCGTAGTAGGGTTAGTGTTAGGGTTAGAGGTATGTAGTGTAAGGTCGTAGTAGGGTTAGTGTTAGGGTTAGAGGTATGTAGTGTAAGGTCGTAGTAGGGTTAGTGTTAGGGTTAGAGGTATGTAGTTTAAGGTCGTAGTAGGGTTAGTGTTAGGGTTAGAGGTATGTAGTGTAAGGTCGTAGTAGGGTTAGTGTTAGGGTTAGAGGTATGTAGTGTAAGGTCGTAGTAGGGTTAGTGTTAGGGTTAGAGGTATGTAGTTTAAGGTCGTAGTAGGGTTAGTGTTAGGGTTAGAGGTATGTAGCGTAAGGTCGTAGGTGGGTTAGTGTTAGGGTTAGAGGTATGTAGCGTAAGGTCGTAGTAGGGTTAGTGTTAGGGTTAGAGGTATGTAGTGTAAGGTCGTAGTAGGGTTAGTGTTAGGGTTAGAGGTATGTAGTGTAAGGTCGTAGTAGGGTTAGTGTTAGGGTTAGAGGTATGTAGTGTAAGGTCGTAGTAGGGTTAGTGTTAGGGTTAAAGGTATGTAGTGTAAGGTCGTAGTAGGGTTAGTGTTAGGGTTAGAGGTATGTAGTGTAAGGTCGTAGTAGGGTTAGTGTTAGGGTTAGAGGTATGTAGTGTAAGGTCGTAGTAGGGTTAGTGTTAGGGTTAGAGGTATGTAGCGTAAGGTCGTAGTAGGGTTAGTGTTAGGGTTAGAGGTATGTAGCGTAAGGTCGTAGTAGGGTTAGTGTTAGGGTTAGAGGTATGTAGCGTAAGGTCGTAGTAGGGTTAGTGTTAGGGTTAGAGGTATGTAGCGTAAGGTCGTAGTAGGGTTAGTGTTAGGGTTAGAGGTATGTTGTGTAAGGTCGTAGTAGGGTTAGTGTTAGGGTTAGCGGTATGTAGTGTAAGGTCGTAGTAGGGTTAGTGTTAGGGTTAGAGGTATGTAGTGTAAGGTCGTAGTAGGGTTAGTGTTAGGGTTAGAGGTATGTAGTGTAAGGTCGTAGTAGGGTTAGTGTTAGGGTTAGAGGTATGTAGTGTAAGGTCGTAGTAGGGTTAGTGTTAGGGTTAGAGGTATGTAGTGTAAG
>NW_028159810.1:12500-32500 GCF_964263955.1 Coregonus lavaretus | reverse complement strand
GATAAGACTTACTGAATAAGACTGACTGAATAAGACTGACTGGATAAGACTGACTGAATAAGACTGACTGAATGAGACTGACTGAATAAGACTGACTGAATAAGACTGAATAAGACTGACTGAATAAGACTGACTGAATAAGACTGAATAAGACTGACTGAACAAGACTGACTGAATAAGACTGAATAAGACTGATTGAATAAGACTGACTGAATAAGACTGAATAAGACTGACTGAATAAGACTGACTGAATAAGACTGACTGAATAAGACTGACTGGATAAGACTGAATAAGTCTGACTGAATAAGACTGACTGAATAAGACTGACTGAATAAGACTGAATAAGACTGACTGAATAAGACTGACTGGATAAGACTGACTGAATAAGACTGACTGGATAAGACTGACTGAATAATACTGACTGAATAAGACTGACTGAATAAGACTGAATAAGACTGACTGAATAAGACTGACTGAATAAGACTGACTGAATAAGACTGAATAAGACTGAATAAGACTGACTGAATAAGATTGAATAAGATTGACTGAATAAGACTGACTGAATAAGAATGAATACGACTGAATAAGACTGACTAAGACTGAATAAGAATGACTGAATACAACTGAATAAGACTCATTGAATAAGACTGACTGAATAAGACTGACTGAATAAGACTGAATAAAACTGGCTCTGTGTGTGTGTGTGTGTGTGTGTGTGTGTGTGTGTGTGTGTGTGTGTGTGTGTGACCTCTTGCCGGGTGGTAGGGCATCAGTCAGGGGCGGAGGAGAGTCGTACTGTCTGATGATATCCTTGATGTTACTGCTGGGGACGATGTCTACCTGAGGCAACACTGATGACTTCACCACCTCACCAGCAGGGGGCGGAGGACTGGTCACCACCGGGGCTACACATAACAGTGGGGAGAGAGGGGAGAGATGGGAGAGGGGAGAGAGAGGGGAGAAGAGAGAGGGGAGAGAGAGGGGAGAGAGGGAAGGAGGAGAGAGAGAGGAGAGAGGGAAGGAGGAGAGAGAGAGGAGAGAGGGGAGAGAGAGGAGAGAGGGGAGAGAGAGGAGAGAGAGGAGTGAGGGGAGGGAGGGGAGAGAGAGGGGAGAAGAGAGAGGAGAGAGAGAGGGGAGAGAGGGAAGGAGGAGAGAGAGAGGAGAGAGGGAAGGAGGAGAGAGAGAGGAGAGAGGGGGGAGAGAGAGGAGAGAGGGGAGAGAGAGGAGAGAGAGGAGTGAGGGGAGGAAGGGGAGAGAGGGGAGAGAGAGGAGAGAAGAGAGAGGGGAGAGAGGGGAGAGAGAGGGGAGAGAGGGGAGATGTCTTATTGTCTTATAAATCACATGATGTCTGATAGTCTTATAAATCATATGATGTCTGATAGTCTTATAAATCATATGATGTCTGATAGTCTTATAAATCATACGATGTCTGATAGTCTTATAAATCCTATGTCTGATAGTCTTGTAAATCATATGATGTCTGATAGTCTTATAAATCCTATGTCTGATAGTCTTGTAAATCATATGATGTTTGATAGTCTTATAAATCATACGATGTCTGATAGTCTCATAAATCATATGATGTCTGATAGTCTTATAAATCACATGATGTCTGATAGTCTTGTAAATCATATGTCTGATAGTCTTATAAATCATATGATGTCTGATAGTCTTGTAAATCATACGATGTCTGATAGTCTTATAAATCATACGATGTCTGATAGTCTCATAAATCATATGATGTCTGATAGTCTTATAAATCACATGGAATTTTGTATTCATGAATGAATTACCAAACTTCTTGGCAGGTTCCTTGTTGATGGGGATGGCTGGAGCCTTCTGATGAGGAACACTGTCGTTACCTGCTAGCTTGGCCTGAGAAGGAGGAGGACACACACAACACACACCTGAAGTCCTAACGTCCTGACCTGCAGATACACCACAGTCAACCTGAAGTCCTAACGTCCTGACCTGCAGATACACCACAGTCAACCTGAAGTCCTAACGTCCTGACCTGCAGATACACCACAGTCAACCTGAAGTCCTAACGTCCTGACCTGCAGATACACCACAGTCAACCTGAAGTCCTAACGTCCTGACCTGCAGATACACCCCAGTCAACCTGAAGTCCTAACGTCCTGACCTGCAGATACACCACAGTCAACCTGAAGTCCTAACGTCCTGACCTGCAGATACACCCCAGTCAACCTGAAGTCCTAACGTCCTGACCTGCAGATACACCACAGTCAACCTGAAGTCCTAACGTCCTGACCTGCGGATACACCACAGTCAACCTGAAGTCCTAACGTCCTGACCTGCAGATACACCACAGTCAACCTGAAGTCCTAACGTCCTGACCTGCGGATACACCACAGTCAACCTGAAGTCCTAACGTCCTGACCTGCAGATACACCACAGTCAACCTGAAGTCCTAACGTCCTGACCTGCAGATACACCACAGTCAACCTGAAGTCCTAACGTCCTCACCTGCAGATACACCACAGTCAACCTGAAGTCCTAACGTCCTGACCTGCAGATACACCACAGTCAACCTGAAGTCCTAATGTCCTGACCTGCAGATACACCACAGTCAACCTGAAGTCCTAACGTCCTGACCTGCAGATACACCACAGTCAACCTGAAGTCCTAACGTCCTGACCTGCAGATACACCACAGTCAACCTGAAGTCCTAACGTCCTGACCTGCAGATACACCACAGTCAACCTGAAGTCCCAACGTCCTGACCTGCAGATACACCACAGTCAACCTGAAGTCCTGACCTGCAGATACACCCCAGTCAACCTGAAGTCCTAACGTCCTGACCTGCGGATACACCACAGTCAACCTGAAGTCCTAACGTCCTGACCTGCAGATACACCACAGTCAACCTGAAGTCCTAACGTCCTGACCTGCAGATACACCACAGTCAACCTGAAGTCCTAACGTCCTGACCTGCAGATACACCACAGTCAACCTGAAGTCCTAACGTCCTGACCAGCAGATACACCACAGTCAACCTGAAGTCCTAACGTCCTGACCTGCAGATACACCACAGTCAACCTGAAGTCCTAACGTCCTGACCTGCAGATACACCACAGTCAACCTGAAGTCCTAACGTCCTGACCTGCAGATACACCACAGTCAACCTGAAGTCCTAATGTCCTGACCTGCGGATACACCCCTGTCAACCTGAAGTCCTAACGTCCTGACCTGCAGATACACCACAGTCAACCTGAAGTCCTAACGTCCTGACCTGCAGATACACCACAGTCAACCTGAAGTCCTAACGTCCTGACCTGCGGATACACCACAGTCAACCTGAAGTCCTAACGTCCTGACCTGCGGATACACCACAGTCAACCTGAAGTCCTAACGTCCTGACCTGCAGATACACCACAGTCAACCTGAAGTCCTAACGTCCTGACCTGCAGATACACCACAGTCAACCTGAAGTCCTAACGTCCTGACCTGCAGATACACCACAGTCAACCTGAAGTCCTAACGTCCTGACCTGCAGATACACCCCAGTCAACCTGAAGTCCTAACGTCCTGACCTGCAGATACACCACAGTCAACCTGAAGTCCTAACGTCCTGACCTGCAGATACACCCCAGTCAACCTGAAGTCCTAACGTCCTGACCTGCGGATACACCACAGTCAACCTGAAGTCTTAACGTCCTGACCTGCAGATACACCACAGTCAACCTGAAGTCCTAACGTCCTGACCTGCAGATACACCACAGTCAACCTGAAGTCCTAACGTCCTGACCTGCAGATACACCACAGTCAACCTGAAGTCCTAACGTCCTGACCTGCAGATACACCACAGTCAACCTGAAGTCCTAATGTCCTGACCTGCAGATACACCACAGTCAACCTGAAGTCCTAACGTCCTGACCTGCAGATACACCACAGTCAACCTGAAGTCCTAATGTCCTGACCTGCAGATACACCACAGTCAACCTGAAGTCCTAACGTCCTGACCTGCAGATACACCACAGTCAACCTGAAGTCCTAACGTCCTGACCTGCAGATACACCACAGTCAACCTGAAGTCCTAACGTCCTGACCAGCAGATACACCACAGTCAACCTGAAGTCCTAACGTCCTGACCTGCAGATACACCACAGTCAACCTGAAGTCCTAACGTCCTGACCTGCAGATACACCACAGTCAACCTGAAGTCCTAACGTCCTGACCTGCAGATACACCACAGTCAACCTGAAGTCCTAACGTCCTGACCTGCGGATACACCCCAGTCAACCTGAAGTCCTAACGTCCTGACCTGCAGATACACCACAGTCAACCTGAAGTCCTAACGTCCTGACCTGCAGATACACCACAGTCAACCTGAAGTCCTAACGTCCTGACCTGCAGATACACCACAGTCAACCTGAAGTCCTAACGTCCTGACCTGCGGATACACCACAGTCAACCTGAAGTCCTAACGTCCTGACCTGCAGATACACCCCAGTCAACCTGAAGTCCTAACGTCCTGACCTGCGGATACACCACAGTCAACCTGAAGTCCTAACGTCCTGACCTGCAGATACACCACAGTCAACCTGAAGTCCTAACGTCCTGACCTGCAGATACACCACAGTCAACCTGAAGTCCTAACGTCCTGACCTGCAGATACACCACAGTCAACCTGAAGTCCTAACGTCCTGACCAGCAGATACACCACAGTCAACCTGAAGTCCTAACGTCCTGACCTGCAGATACACCACAGTCAACCTGAAGTCCTAACGTCCTGACCTGCAGATACACCACAGTCAACCTGAAGTCCTAACGTCCTGACCTGCAGATACACCACAGTCAACCTGAAGTCCTAACGTCCTGACCTGCGGATACACCCCTGTCAACCTGAAGTCCTAACGTCCTGACCTGCAGATACACCACAGTCAACCTGAAGTCCTAACGTCCTGACCTGCAGATACACCACAGTCAACCTGAAGTCCTAACGTCCTGACCTGCAGATACACCACAGTCAACCTGAAGTCCTAACGTCCTGACCTGCGGATACACCACAGTCAACCTGAAGTCCTAACGTCCTGACCTGCAGATACACCACAGTCAACCTGAAGTCCTAACGTCCTGACCTGCAGATACACCACAGTCAACCTGAAGTCCTAACGTCCTGACCTGCAGATACACCACAGTCAACCTGAAGTCCTAACGTCCTGACCTGCAGATACACCCCAGTCAACCTGAAGTCCTAACGTCCTGACCTGCAGATACACCACAGTCAACCTGAAGTCCTAACGTCCTGACCTGCAGATACACCCCAGTCAACCTGAAGTCCTAACGTCCTGACCTGCGGATACACCACAGTCAACCTGAAGTCTTAACGTCCTGACCTGCAGATACACCACAGTCAACCTGAAGTCCTAACGTCCTGACCTGCAGATACACCACAGTCAACCTGAAGTCCTAACGTCCTGACCTGCAGATACACCACAGTCAACCTGAAGTCCTAACGTCCTGACCTGCGGATACACCCCAGTCAACCTGAAGTCCTAACGTCCTGACCTGCAGATACACCACAGTCAACCTGAAGTCCTAACGTCCTGACCTGCAGATACACCACAGTCAACCTGAAGTCCTAACGTCCTGACCTGCAGATACACCACAGTCAACCTGAAGTCCTAACGTCCTGACCTGCGGATACACCACAGTCAACCTGAAGTCCTAACGTCCTGACCTGCAGATACACCACAGTCAACCTGAAGTCCTAACGTCCTGACCTGCAGATACACCACAGTCAACCTGAAGTCCTAACGTCCTGACCTGCAGATACACCACAGTCAACCTGAAGTCCTAACGTCCTGACCTGCAGATACACCACAGTCAACCTGAAGTCCTAACGTCCTGACCTGCAGATACACCACAGTCAACCTGAAGTCCTAACGTCCTGACCTGCAGATACACCACAGTCAACCTGAAGTCCTAACGTCCTGACCTGCAGATACACCACAGTCAACCTGAAGTACCACACTAAAAGGCATCCAAAAGGGTTCTTCGGCTGTCCCGGTTCGGGAGAACCCGTTGTAGAACCCGTTTGGTTTCCCTGTGGAAACCCTCTGTGGAAAGGATTATACCTGGAACTCAAAAGGGTTCTTCAAAAGGGTCTCTCACAGTGGACAGCCGAAAGAACCCTTTTAGGTTTTAGATAGAGCCTTTATTCTAATGAGTGTAACACTCAGGTAGGTATAGACTCACCTGATGGGGGTTCAGGTTCCAGGCTGGATGTGGCTGTACCTCGGGACTGGTGGGTTGGCTAGCCCCACGGGAGACAGGGGCAGGCTGGGTAGTGGAGTTGGGTCTGGGGGTCTGGGTCTGGGTCTGGGAGGTAGGATAGGGGTCAGGGGGGCTGGCTGGACTGGAGGTGCCAGGGACAGCAGTATAGGGGCTGGGAGGCGTGACAGCATAAGGACTGGGTGGGATGTTAGCGTACGGGCTTGGGGGGAAGTGTGTGTAGGGGCCAGGGGGAAGGCAGTGGGGGTTGGGGAGGATGGGGCTCATGGGGGGTGAGGTGAGCGGGGAGGTGGGGGGCGAGGTCACGGGGGAGGTTACTAAAGCCATGGCCTGCATCTTCATCTGCTGGGCCTGGGGAGGAGGAGGGGAGGGGGAGGGGAGAGGAGAAAGGGGAGGGAGGAGGGTGGAGGAGGGAGGAGGGGGGAGGAGGGGGAGGAGGATGAGGGAGGAGGGGGGAGGAGGGGAGAGGAAAAGGGGAGGGAGGAGGGGGGAGGGGGGAGGAGGATGAGGAGGGGGAGGGAGGGGGAGGGAGGGAGGGAGGTGAGGGAGGAGGGGGAGGAGGGGAGAGGAAAAGGGGGAGGGAGGAGGTGAGGACAGGGAGGAGGAGGGAGGAGGGGGAGGAAGATGAGGGAGGAGGGGGGAGGAGGGGGAGGGGGAGGGGAGGAGGGGGAGGGGGAGGGGGAGGGGGAGGGGAGGATGAGGGATGGGGAGGAGGGGGAGGAGGAGGGAGGAGGGGGGAGGAGGAGTTAGACGTAACCTACCATAATGATGTTGAACAAGTTAGACGTAACCTACCATAATGATGTTGAAAAAGTTAGACGTAACCTACCATAATGATGTTGAATAAGTTAGACGTAACCTACCATAATGATGTTGAATAAGTTAGACGTAACCTACCATAATGATGTTGAACACGTAACCTACCATAATGATGTTGAATAAGTTAGACGTAACCTACCATAATGATGTTGAACACGTTAGACGTAACCTACCATAATGATGTTGAATAAGTTAGACGTAACCTACCATAATGATGATGAATAAGTTAGACGTAACCTACCATAATGATGTTGAATAAGTTAGACGTAACCTACCATAATGATGTTGAACAAGTTAGACGTAACCTACCATAATGATGTTGAACAAGTTAGACGTAACCTACCATAATAATGGCCTGTTGGTTCATGATGGCTTGTTGCTGCTGGGCCATGACAGCATGTTGTTGGTCTACTACAGAAGTGACCGGAGACACTGGAGCCACCGGAGCCACCGGGACCACCGGCAACATCGGCAGAACCCTCACCGCTGGAGGAAACACACAAAACAATGATACAGGCTAAATGCAGTGGTGGGAAGTACTATCTATACTTCACTTTCTATATTTTGGACAACTTTTTACTTTTACTTCACTACATTCCCTAAAGAAAATAATGTACTTTTTCCTCCATACATTTTTCCCGAAACCCAAAAGTACTCGTTACATTTAGAATGCTTAGCAGGACAGGAAAATGGTCCAATTCACACACTTATCAAGATAACATCCCTGGTCATCCCTACTGCCTCTGATCTGGCGGACTCACTAAGACACACATGCTTAGTTCGTAAATCAAATCAAATGTTATTGGTCGCATACACATATTTTGCAGATGTTATCACAGGTGCAGCGAATGTCACGCCCTGTCCTACAGAACTTAAGTTAGTTTGGTCAGGGTGGGCATGTTGAGTTCTATGTTGTGGTAGATCTAGGTTTAGATCTAGGTGTTGTATTTCTATGTTTGGCCGGGTGTGATTCCCAATCAGAGGCAGCTGTCACTCGTTGTCTCTGATTGGGGATCATACTTAGGCAGCCAGTTTTCCTGCCTGGGTTGTGGGATCTTGTTTGTGTTTAGGTTTCCGACGTCACGGTTCGTTGCCTTTTGTTGTTTTGTACGTGTTTAATAAACATGTTGGCATACCACGCTGCACCTTGGTCTGACCCGTCTCTCAACGTCCATGACAAGCGAAATGCTTATGTTCCTAGCTCCAACAGTGCAGTAATACCTAACAATACAAAACAATACATGCAAATCCCCCAAGCCCAGCTCAACACCCCTGGCAGTATAGATATTGACTCAGAGACAGACCAAGCCCAGCTCAACACCCCTGGCAGTATAGATATTGACTCAGAGACAGACCAAGCCCAGCTCAACACCCCCGGCAGTATAGATATTGACTCAGAGACAGACCAAGCCCAGCTCAACACCCCCGGCAGTATAGATATTGACTCAGAGACAGACCAAGCCCAGCTCAACACCCCTGGCAGTATATATATTGACTCAGAGACAGACCAAGCCCAGCTCAACACCCCTGGCAGTATAGATGTTGACTCAGAGACAGACCAAGCCCAGCTCAACACCCCTGGCAGTATAGATATTGACTCAGAGACAGACCAAGCCCAGCTCAACACCCCTGGCAGTATAGATATTGACTCAGAGACAGACCAAGCCCAGCTCAACACCCCTGGCAGTATAGATATTGTCTCAGAGACAGACCAAGCCCAGCTCAACACCCCTGGCAGTATAGATATTGACTCAGAGACAGACCAAGCCCAGCTCAACACCCCTGGCAGTATAGATATTGACTCAGAGACAGACCAAGCCCAGCTCAACACCCCCGGCAGTATAGATATTGACTCAGAGACAGACCAAGCCCAGCTCAACACCCCCGGCAGTATAGATATTGACTTAGAGACAGACCAAGCCCAGCTCAACACCCCTGGCAGTATAGATATTGACTCAGAGACAGACCAAGCCCAGCTCAACACCCCTGGCAGTATATATATTGACTCAGAGACAGACCAAGCCCAGCTCAACACCCCTGGCAGTATAGATATTGACTCAGAGACAGACCAAGCCCAGCTCAACACCCCTGGCAGTATAGATATTGACTCAGAGACAGACCAAGCCCAGCTCAACACCCCTGGCAGTATAGATATTGACTCAGAGACAGACCAAGCCCAGCTCAACACCCCTGGCAGTATAGATATTGACTCAGAGACAGACCAAGCCCAGCTCAACACCCCTGGCAGTATAGATATTGACTCAGAGACAGACCAAGCCCAGCTCAACACCCCCGGCAGTATAGATATTGACTCAGAGACAGACCAAGCCCAGCTCAACACCCCTGGCAGTATAGATATTGACTCAGAGACAGACCAAGCCCAGCTCAACACCCCTGGCAGTATATATATTGACTCAGAGACAGACCAAGCCCAGCTCAACACCCCTGGCAGTATAGATATTGACTCAGAGACAGACCAAGCCCAGCTCAACACCCCTGGCAGTATAGATATTGACTCAGAGACAGACCAAGCCCAGCTCAACACCCCTGGCAGTATAGATATTGACTCAGAGACAGACCAAGCCCAGCTCAACACCCCTGGCAGTATAGATATTGACTCAGAGACAGACCAAGCCCAGCTCAACACCCCTGGCAGTATAGATATTGACTCAGAGACAGACCAAGCCCAGCTCAACACCCCCGGCAGTATAGATATTGACTCAGAGACAGACCAAGCCCAGCTCAACACCCCCGGCAGTATAGATATTGACTCAGAGACAGACCAAGCCCAGCTCAACACCCCTGGCAGTATATATATTGACTCAGAGACAGACCAAGCCCAGCTCAACACCCCTGGCAGTATATATATTGACTCAGAGACAGACCAAGCCCAGCTCAACACCCTTGGCAGTATAGATGTTGACTCAGAGACAGACCATCCCAGCTCAACACCCCTGGCAGTATAGATATTGACTCAGAGACAGACCAAGCCCAGCTCAACACCCCTGGCAGTATAGATATTGACTCAGAGACAGACCAAGCCCAGCTCAACACCCCTGGCAGTATAGATATTGACTCAGAGACAGACCAACAGTTGTAGTGTTGTCTATAGTACCAGGGGTGTTGTCAGTCGTACTGTTGTCTATACAGCCAGGGGTGTTGTCAGTTGTAGTGTTGTCTATAGTGCCAGGGGTGTTGTCAGTTGTACTGTTGTCTACACTGCCAGGGGTGTTGTCAGTCATAGTGTTGTCTATACAGCCAGGGGTTTGTCAGTCGTAGTGTTGTCTATACAGCCAGGGGTGTTGTCAGTCGTACTGTTGTCTATACTGCCAGGGGTTTGTCAGTCGTAGTGTTGTCTATACAGCCAGGGGTGTTGTCAGTCGTACTGTTGTCTATACTGCCAGGGGTGTTGTCAGTCGTACTGGTGTCTACACTGCCAGGGGTGTTGTCAGTTGAGATCTTGTACCCATTTGTTTCAACTCCCCTCTTAGATCTGCTATTGTTAGCTCAAAAGAGAAGCCCAACGTGGTCTGCTCACCCAGTGCTTTTAGATCCAATGTGAATTCCATCAACTTGAAAACCCCCCTCGGTTTTCAAATCACATAGAGGACTTGGACTGTTGCACGATAGCAACCAAAGCCCATGTAGGTCAGTTTATAACATCCCATCATTGGTTACTCTGAGAGTTCCTCATATTGCCATTGGCTGCATCCTCTACTAATAGGGATGGTGCAGTTTACATTTTCACATTTTAGTCATTTAGCAGACGCTCTTATCCAGAGCCACTTACAGTTAGTGAGTCATTTAGCAGACGCTCTTATCCAGAGCCACTTACAGTTAGTGAGTCATTTAGCAGACGCTCTTATCCAGAGCCACTTACAGTTAGTGAGTCATTTAGCAGACGCTCTTATCCAGAGCCACTTACAGTTAGTGAGTCATTTAGCAGACGCTCTTATCCAGAGCCACTTACAGTTAGTGAGTCATTTAGCAGACGCTCTTATCCAGAGCCACTTACAGTTAGTGAGTCATTTAGCAGACGCTCTTATCCAGAGCCACTTACAGTTAGTGAGTACATACATTATTATTTATATTTTTCATACTGGCCCCCCCGTGGGAATCGAACCCACAACCCTGGCGTTGCAAACGCCATGCTCTACCAACTGAGCTACATCCCTGCCGGCCATTCCCTCCCCTACCCTTCTATGCAATCTAATAGCCATACCCACTATATCAATGTCAACCATCAGACAGGGCCTGCAACCGCCTATTGAACGTAGCTTGTTCCAGTTGGAGTTTCCATGTGACTTTAAAAATCGTAAAGGTCTCAGGTTGATGCATCTAAACATTAGGGGGCTTACTTCCTAAACTGGATTACATTAAGATCTGGGCTATGCAGACAAATCCGGATATTCTGGTATTGACTGAAACTTGGATCTCTGGGGACATTCTGGACTCTGATATTAGTATTGAGGGTTATAATGTGTTCAGAACTGACAGACAGGGTAGAGGTGGTGGAGTGGCCATTTTTATTACAAATAATTTATCTGTCTATTTACTGAAATCCATTTCCCTTGCCATTTTTTTTTTAAAGCCTTTGTCTGTGGAAAAATGTATCCATAACTGTTATAGGGAGTGAACTAGTTTGTTGTCTTCTTTTACTAAATCAGAAGTTATTATCCTGGGTGACTTCAATTATGATTGGGAAATGCAGCCTTCAGACAATCTAAAAGACATGTGTAATGATCTAAACCTAACCCAGCTGGTGACTAAGCCTACACGGCCCAACCCTACAGATCCTTCAAAGTCATCTCTGATTGATTTTATTTGAACGAATACACCAGAGAAATATGTTTCTACTGGTGTCTTCCCCCAAGACATTAGTGACCATTGCCCAGTTGTTTGTGTTAGACATGTGAGAATACAAAAATGTAAGCCTTATGTCTTCACAAAGAGGAACTTAAAAAACTTCAGTGAACAGGCTTTTTTACATGATCTTTATTTTAGTGACCTTGATTGTGTTTCAGCTATCCCTGAACCTGATTAAGCTTTGAGCCTCTTTGCAGATGTCTTCAATACTATTGTGGATAATCATGCTCCCTTCAAAAAATGAAGGGTTAAAGGTAGATCGAATGCCTGGTACACTCCGGAATGATCAGAAGTCATTCATAACAGAGATGATGCTTGGGTCAAGGCCAGGAACACAGGCTTAGGCCCGGACTGGCAAGCTTTTAAGCAACTGAGGAATCATTGTGTAAAACAAATCAGAAAGGCTAAATCTGATTATTATGTAACCGCTCTTTCAGATTGTAATGGGAACCCGGCTAAATTCTGGAAAATTGTCAAATCCCTGAAGGGTTGTACTTCCTCCTCTATGCCACAACAAATTCATTCAGACACTGGCCTCATTATGGAAAGTAATGCCATCATTGATGCATTTAATCACCATTTTATCTCTATGAAAGAACTTCTAAGCCTATTCACAATGACATTGGTCTGGACGCTGATAGGGGAAACTTGCCGAATGATCAGAGAAATTATGGTCAAAGCTTTTCTCTTAGGCTGTTTACAGAAATAGAAGTCCTGGATGCTTTGCTAGTAAAAGACAACAATAAATCCACAGGGGCCGACAAACTGTATCCTGGTCTGCTAGTAAAAGACAACAACAAATCCACAGGGGCTGACAAACTGTATCCTGGTCTGCTAGTAAAAGACAACAACAAATCCACAGGGGCCGACAAACTGTATCCTGGTCTGCTAGTAAAAGACAACAACAAATCCACAGGGGCCGACAAACTGTATCCTGGTCTGCTAGTAAAAGACAACAATAAATCCACAGGGGCTGACAAACTGTATCCTGGTCTGCTAGTAAAAGACAACAACAAATCCACAGGGGCCGACAAACTGTATCCTGGTCTGCTAGTAAAAGACAACAATACATCCACAGGGGCCGACAAACTGTATCCTGGTCTGCTAGTAAAAGACAACAACAAATCCACAGGGGCCGACAAACTGTATCCTGGTCTGCTAGTAAAAGACAACAACAAATCCACAGGGGCCGACAAACTGTATCCTGGTCTGCTAGTAAAAGACAACAACAAATCCACAGGGGCCGACAAACTGTATCCTGGTCTGCTAGTAAAAGACAACAACAAATCCACAGGGGCCGACAAACTGTATCCTGGTCTGCTAGTAAAAGACAACAATAAATCCACAGGGGCCGACAAACTGTATCCTGGTCTGCTTAAGTGCCCATCATTGTTGGCTCAATAACCCTCCATTTTTCATTTAACATTGTTATCAGGAAATATTCCTAAAGTATGGAAATCGGCTCTTGTGCTGCCACTCCATAAGGGGCGGGGATAGTAGTGATCTTAATAGTTATCTCCCCATTTCAAGGCTTCCTTGTCTAGCTAAGATTCTCAAATGTACAGTGTTGATCTTTTTTACCTGAGAAATGTATTTTGAATGTTTAAACCAATCAGGGTTTAGGCCTGGGCATAGTGCTACCACGGCAACCACTTCAGTTGTTAATGATCTTGTCAATGCTGCCGACACTAAAATTAAATGTGCTGCTTTTGTTTGTGGACCTGTCAAAAGCTTTTTGATACTGTTGATCATGTTATTTTATTAAATAGGTTGTCCTTGATTGGTCTGAGCTCTGACGCCTGTTCATGGTTTCACGATTATCTTAGTGACAGAACTCAGGCCATCGTGATTGATGGGGTTAAGTCTCAATTTCTTGAAGTACATAATGTTAGAATAAACAAATATTCTGAAGTGAGGCCTTGTTGGTTGGTTAAACTTGGGTGGTTGGTTAAACCAATTAAACTTTGATCAGATTGAAGGGAGTAAACAAGCCGATATTAAGCTCTATTACACTACAGACAGAGAAAGACTGACGCACCTCTTCCTATGGTTTAGTTTACTTATTTGTAAACCACTGGTGTCGATTTGGGACATGTTCTCTTCACTATTTACATAAACACCATTGTTCAATAAAAACAAAAACTTCATCTATATGCGGATGATACTATTATGTGTGCTAAACAACTGTCAGAGTTTATAGCTATGTAGGAATCCCTCGATTTAAAATGTGTGCTTAATATGGGCAAAACGAAATAATAAACTCTCGTAAGAATGTTTCAGATGAACTACATGTTCACTCATTAGATGGTTCTCTAATCAAAATTGTTCCCACATATAAAGGCATTTGGATTGATATGGATTTGACGTTTAAAATACATATAGATGAGCTGTGCCTTGCAAAAGTATTCATCCCCCTTGGCGTTTTTTTCTATTTTGTTGCATTACAACCACTAAGCAAGGGGCACCACCAAGCAAGCGGCACCATGAAGACCAAGGAGCTCTCCAAACAGGTCAGGGACAAAGTTGTGGAGAAGTACAGATCAGGGTTGGGTTATAAAAAAAATCAGAAACTTTGAACATCCCACGGAGCACCATTAAATCCAAAGCTCCACAGCGGAGATTGGAGTATCTGTCCATAGGACCACTTTAAGCCGTACACTCCACAGAGCTGGGCTTTATGGAAGAGTGGCCAGAAAAAAGCCATTGCTTAAAGGAAAAAATAAGCAAACACGTTTGGTGTTCGCCAAAAGGCATGTGGGAGACTCCCCAAACATATGGAAGAAGGTACTCTGGTCAGATGAGACTAAAATTGAGCTTTTTGGCCATCAAGGAAAATGCTATGTGTGGCACAAACCCAACACCTCTCATCACCCCGAGAACACCATCCCCACAGTGAAGCATGGTGGTGGCAGCATCATGCTGTGGGGATGTTTTTCATCGGCAGGGACTGTGAAACTGGTCAGAATTGAAGGAATGATGGATGGCGCTAAATACAGGGAAATTCTTGAGGGAAACCTGTTTCAGTCTTCCAGAGATTTGAGACTGGGACGGAGGTTCACCTTCCAGTAGGACAATGATCCTAAGCATACTGCTAAAGCAACACTCGAGTGGTTTAAGGGGAAACATTGAAATGTCTTGGAATGGCCTAGTCAAAGCCCAGATCTCAATCCAATTGAGAATCTGTGGTATGACTTAAAGATTGCTGTACACCAGCGGAACCCATCCAACTTGAAGGAGCTGAAGCAGTTTTGCCTTGAAGAATGGGCAAAAATCCCAGTGGCTAGATTTACCTAGCTTATGGAGACAAACCCCAAGAGACTTTCAGCTGTCATTGCTGCAAAAGGTGGCTCTACAAAGTATTGACATAGGTACTCAGACCCTTTGCTATGAGACTCGAAATTGATTGGAGTCCAGCTGTGGTAAATTCAATTGATTAGACATGATTTGGAAAGGCACACACCTGTCTATATGAGGTTTCACAGTTGACAGTGCATGTCAGAGCAAAAACCAAGCCATGAGTTCGAAGGAATTGTCCGTAGAGCTCCGAGATAGGATTGTGTCGAGGCACAGATCTGGGGAAGGGTACCCAAAAAAACGTCTGCAGCATTGAAGGTCCCCAAGAACACAGTGGCCTCCATCATTCTTAAATGGAAGAAGTTTGGAACCACCAAGACTCTTCCTTGAGCTGGCCGCCCACCAAACTGAGCAATGGGGGGAGAAGGGCCTTGGTCAAGGAGGTGATCAAGAACCCAATGGTCACTCTGGCAGAGCTCCAGAGTTCCTCTGTGGAGATGGGAGAACCTTCCAGAATGACAACCATCTCTGCAGCACTCCACCAACAGGACAACGACCCTAAGCACACAGCCAAGACAACGCAGGATTGTCTTCGGGACAAGTCTCTGAATGTCCTTGAGTGGCCCAGCCAGAGACCGGATTTGAACCAGATCGAACATCTCTGGAGAGACGTGAAAATAGCTGTGCAGCAATGCTCCCCATCCAACCTGACAGAGCTTGAGAGGATCTGCAGAGAAGAATGGGAGAAACCCCTCAAATAAAGGTATGCCAAGCTTGTAGCGTCATACCCAAGAAGACTCAAGGCTGCAATCGCTGCCAAAGGTGCTTCAACAAAGTACTGAGTAAAGGGTCTGAATACTGATGTAAATGTATTTTTAATACATTTGCAAACATTTCTATAAACCTGTTTTTGCTTTGTCATTATGGGGTATTGTGTGTAGATTGATCATACATAAAAAATATAAAAAATATTTAGAATAAGGCTGTAACGTAACAAAATGTTGAAAAGGTCAAGGGATCTGAATACTTTCCGAATGCACTATACATATGAAGTGGATGAACCATGACTAGAATATAATATATACATATGAAGAGGACAGCAGTAGTTATATAGGATGAACCATGACTAGAATACAGTATATACATATGAAGAGGACAGCAGTAGTTATATAGGATGAACCATGACTAGAATACAGTATATACATATGAAGAGGACAGCAGTAGTTATATAGGATGAACCATGACTAGAATACAGTATATACATATGAAGTGGACAGCAGTAGTTATATAGGATGAACCATGACTAGAATACAGTATATATATATGAAGTGGACAGCAGTAGTTATATAGGATGAACCATGACTAGAATACAGTATATACATATGAAGTGGGTAATACACTATGTAAACATTATTAAAGTGACCAGTGTTCAATGTTCAACGTCTATGTACATAGGGCAGCAGTCTCTAAGTTGCAGAGTTGAGTACTGGGTGGTAGCCGGCTAGTGACAGTGTGTGAAGTTCAGGACAGGGTGCTGGGCGGAGGCCTGCTAGTGGTGACTATTTAACAGTCTGATGGCCTTGAGATAGAAGTGTGTTTTTCAGTCTCTCGGTCCAAGCTTTGATGCACCTGTACTGTCTCCGCCTTCTAGATGATAGCGGGGTGAACAGGCGGTGGCTCGGGTGGCTGAGGTCCTTGATGATCTTCTTGGTCTTCCTGTGACACCGGGTGCTGTGTGATTTCCTGGAGGGCAGGCAGTGTGCCCCCCGGTGATGCCCTTCGGTTGCGGACGGTGCAGTTGCCGTACCAGGCGGTGATACAGCCCAACAGGAAGCTCTCAACGGTGCATCTGTAGAAAAGTTTGTGAGGTTCTTAGGGGTCAAGACAAATTTATTTCAGCCTCTTGAGGTTGAAGAGGTGCTGTTGCGCCTTCTTCACCACACTGTCTGTGTGGGTGGACCATTTCAGGTTGTCAGTGATGTGTACGCCGAGGAACTTGGATGGGGGGTTACCACTGTTGTGTCGTCTGCAAACTTGATGATTGAGCCACGCAGTCATGGGTGAACAGGGAGTACAGGAGGGGGGCTGAGCACGCACCCTTGTGGGGCCCCCCGTGTTGAGGTTCAGCGTAGCGGAGGTGTTGTTGCCTACCTTCACCACCTGGGGTCAGCCTGTCAGGAAGTCCAGGACCCAGTTGAACAGGGCGGGGTTCAGACCCAGGGCCCCGAGCTTAATGATGAGCTTGGAGGGTACTATGGTGTTGAAGGCTGAGCTGTAGTCGATGAACAGCATTCTGACGTAGGTATTCCTCTTGTCCAGGTGGGATAGGGCAGTGTGAAGTGCGATGGCGATTACGTCATCCGTGGAGCTGTTGGAGCGGTAAGCAAATTGTAGTGGGTCTAGGGTGACAGGTAAGGTGGAGGTGATATGATCCTTAACTAGCCTCTCAAAGCACTTCATGATGACAGAAGTGAGTGCAACGGGGCGAAAGTCATTTAGTTCAGTTACATTCGCTTTCTTGGGTACAGGAACAAATGGTGGACATCTTGAAGCAAGTGGGGACAGCAGACTGGGATAGGGAGAGATTGAATATGTCCGTAAACAGTCCAGCCAGCTGGTCTGCACATGCTATGAGGACGTGGCTAGGGTTGCTATTTGGGCCGACAGCCTTGCGAGGGTTAACACGCTTCAAATGTCCTACTCACGTTGGCCACGGAGAGGCGGCCCGCATTGGCTGCACTGTGTTCTCCTCGGAAGCGGGCGAAGAAGGTGTTTAGCTTGTCTGGGAGGTAGGCGTCGGTGTCCGCAACGTGGCTGGTTTTCCCTTTATAAATAACGTTTTCCCTTTGTAAAGGATGTCTGAGTGTTGGAGTGTGCCCCTGGCTGACCGTGCATCTGGTTTGCTTCATATACGGAGTGTGAAATTATTTATACTTTTACTAACCGCTAGGCTAAAGGCTAACTGCTAGGTTACAGCTAACTGCTAGGTTACAGCTAACTGCTAAATAATAGGCTAAAGGCTAACTGCTAGGTTAGAGCTAACTGCTAGGTTAGAGCTAACCGCTAGGCTACATCTAACTGCTAGGTTACAGCTAACTGCTAAATAATAGGCTAAAGGCTAACTGCTAGGTTACAGCTAACTGCTAAATAATAGGCTAAAGGCTAACTGCTAGGTTAGAGCTAACCGCTAGGCTACATCTAACTGCTAGGTTACAGCTAACTGCTAAATAATAGGCTAAAGGCTAACTGCTAGGTTACAGCTAACTGCTAGGTCAGAGCTAACCGCTAGGCTACATCTAACTGCTAGGATACAGCTAACTGCTAAATAATAGGCTAAAGGCTAACTGCTAGGTTACAGCTAACTGCTAAATAATAGGCTAAAGGCTAACTGCTAGGTTACAGCTAACTGCTAAATAATAGGCTAAAGGCTAACTGCTAGGTTAGAGCTAACTGCTAGGTTAGAGCTAACCGCTAGGCTACATCTAACTGCTAGGTTACAGCTAACTGCTAAATAATAGGCTAAAGGCTAACTGCTAGGATAAAAGCCAAAGCACTAAAGCTCCAGAGGTGTATGTGAGATTGACTGACCTCCAGGGGGTGGCTGGGTGGAGTAGGGGGTGCTGGAGCCCGGCTGGGGGTCCCCTCTCCCCCCTCCGACACCCCCACCACCCCGCATCCTGTTGGAGAGACCAGATGGGTGCTCCAGGTCCTGAGAGAGAGAGGGAGACGGGGGAGAGAAAGTTACAGAGACTAAGATTGTAACCCCAAGACATGCTAGCTTTTCACCATTACCAATAACAGGGGAGGTTAGCATGTGTTCTGGGTATGATCTTTGACCCTCACCATTACCAATAACAGGGGAGTTTAGCATGTCTTGGGGGTATGATCTTTGACCCTCACCATTACCAATAACAGGGGAGGTTAGCATGTGTTCTGGGTATGATCTTTGACCCTCACCATTACCAATAACAGGGGAGGTTAGCATGTCTTGGGGGTTTGATCTTTGACCCTCACCATTACCAATAACAGGGGAGGTTAGCATGTCTTGGGGGTATGATTTTTGTTCCTCACCATTACCAATAACAGGGGAGGTTAGCATGTCTTGGGGGAATGATCATTGTTCCTCACCATTACCAATAACAGGGGAGGTTAGCATGTCTTGGGGGTATGATCATGGGCGGCAGGTAGCTTAGTGGGTAAGAGCGTTGTGCCAGTAACCGAAAGGTCGCTGGTTCTAATCCCCGAGCCAACTAGGTGAAAAATCTGTCGATGTGCCCTTGAGCAAGGCACTTAACCCTAATTGCTTCTGTAAGTCGCTCTGGATAAGAGCGTCTGCTAAATGACTAAAAATGTAAAAAATGTAAAAAAATCATTGACCCTCTGTAAATGTCTCACTCATCATTATTCACGATTCATTCAGGATTATCCGTAACCATGGTAGCGTCCACATTGATGTAGACGTGTTCAGAAACATATTCTGTTATTATTTACCAATAAAGTGACTCCAAAATAACACAAATCATTATTTACCATTGATTTCTAAAGGACACAACATCATCCGAAACACAACCAGAACAAACTGGAAATGCATCAAACATGTTTGTGAAGTCACAAGCGTGATGTAGTCATTGTGTGCTAAGAAATATGGGACCAAAATACTAAAATGCTTTTTTACTACTTTTAATACACTATAAGTGAACTAGATACATAAAGTCCTTTCATTTCTAAATAGTAAAACAGATCTGGATGAAAATACCCTCAAA
>NW_028159810.1:0-7500 GCF_964263955.1 Coregonus lavaretus | reverse complement strand
GTTAGACCCAACAGGCTACTACTAACACACACACCAGGGTTAGACCCAACAGGCTACTAGTAACACACACACCAGGGTTAGACCCAACAGGCTACTACTAACACACACACCAGGGTTAGACCCAACAGGCTACTGGCTACTACTAACACACACACCAGGGTTAGACCCAACAGGCTACTACTAACACACACACCAGGGTTAGACCCAACAGGCTACTGACTGCTACTAACACACACACCAGGGTTAGACCCAACAGGCTACTACTAACACACACACCAGGGTTAGACCCAACAGGCTACTGGCTACTACTAACACACACACCAGGGTTAGACCCAACAGGCTACTACTAACACACACACCAGGGTTAGACCCAACAGGCTACTGGCTACTACTAACACACACACCAGGGTTAGACCCAACAGGCTACTACTAACACACACACCAGGGTTAGACCCAACAGGCTACTACTAACACACACACCAGGGTTAGACCCAACAGGCTACTGACTACTACTAACACACACACCAGGGTTAGACCCAACAGGCTACTACTAACACACACACCAGGGTTAGACCCAACAGGCTACTGGCTACTACTAACACACACACCAGGGTTAGACCCAACAGGCTACTACTAACACACACACCAGGGTTAGACCCAATAGGCTACTACTAACACACACACCAGGGTTAGACCCAACAGGCTACTACTAACACACACACCAGGGTTAGACCCAACAGGCTACTGACTACTACTAACACACACACCAGGGTTAGACCCAATAGGCTACTACTAACACACACACCAGGGTTAGACCCAACAGGCTACTACTAACACACACACCAGGGTTAGACCCAACAGGCTACTGGCTACTACTAACACACACACCAGGGTTAGACCCAACAGGCTACTACTAACACACACACCAGGGTTAGACCCAACAGGCTACTGCTAACACACACACCAGGGTTAGACCCAACAGGCTACTACTAACACACACACCAGGGTTAGACCCAATAGGCTACTACTAACACACACACCAGGGTTAGACCCAACAGGCTACTACTAACACACACACCAGGGTTAGACCCAACAGGCTACTACTAACACACACACCAGGGTTAGACCCAACAGGCTACTACTAACACACACACCAGGGTTAGACCCAACAGGCTACTGGCTACTACTAACACACACACCAGGGTTAGACCCAACAGGCTACTACTAACACACACACCAGGGTTAGACCCAACAGGCTACTGCTAACACACACACCAGGGTTAGACCCAACAGGCTACTACTAACACACACACCAGGGTTAGACCCAACAGGCTACTACTAACACACACACCAGGGTTAGACCCAACAGGCTACTGGCTACTACTAACACACACACCAGGGTTAGACCCAACAGGCTACTACTAACACACACACCAGGGTTAGACCCAACAGGCTACTACTAACACACACACCAGGGTTAGACCCAACAGGCTACTACTAACACACACACCAGGGTTAGACCCAACAGGCTACTACTAACACACACACCAGGGTTAGACCCAACAGGCTACTACTAACACACACACCAGGGTTAGACCCAACAGGCTACTACTAACACACACCAGGGTTAGACCCAACAGGCTACTACTAACACACACACCAGGGTTAGACCCAACAGGCTACTGGCTACTACTAACACACACACCAGGGTTAGACCCAACAGGCTACTACTAACACACACACCAGGGTTAGACCCAACAGGCTACTACTAACACACACACCAGGGTTAGACCCAACAGGCTACTACTAACACACACCAGGGTTAGACCCAACAGGCTACTACTAACACACACACCAGGGTTAGACCCAACAGGCTACTACTAACACACACACCAGGGTTAGACCCAACAGGCTACTACTAACACACACACCAGGGTTAGACCCAACAGGCTACTGCTAACACACACACCAGGGTTAGACCCAACAGACTACTGGCTACTACTAACACACACACCAGGGTTAGACCCAACAGGCTACTGGCTACTACTAACACACACACCAGGGTTAGACCCAACAGGCTACTGGCTACTACTAACACACACACCAGAGTTAGACCCAACAGGCTACTGGCTACTACTAACACACACACCAGGGTTAGACCCAACAGGCTACTACTAACACACACACCAGGGTTAGACCCAACAGGCTACTACTAACACACACACCAGGGTTAGACCCAACAGGCTACTGGCTACTACTAACACACACACCAGGGTTAGACCCAACAGGCTACTGGCTACTACTAACACACACACCAGGGTTAGACCCAACAGGCTACTACTAACACACACACCAGGGTTAGACCCAACAGGCTACTACTAACACACACACCAGGGTTAGACCCAACAGGCTACTACTAACACACACACCAGGGTTAGACCCAACAGGCTACTACTAACACACACACCAGGGTTAGACCCAACAGGCTACTACTAACACACACACCAGGGTTAGACCCAACAGGCTACTACTAACACACACACCAGGGTTAGACCCAACAGGCTACTACTAACACACACACCAGGGTTAGACCCAACAGGCTACTACTAACACACACACCAGGGTTAGACCCAACAGGCTACTACTAACACACACACCAGGGTTAGACCCAACAGGCTACTACTAACACACACACCAGGGTTAGACCCAACAGGCTACTACTAACACACACACCAGGGTTAGACCCAACAGGCTACTACTAACACACACACCAGGGTTAGACCCAACAGGCTACTACTAACACACACACCAGGGTTAGACCCAACAGGCTACTGGCTACTACTAACACACACACCAGGGTTAGACCCAACAGGCTACTACTAACACACACACCAGGGTTAGACCCAACAGGCTACTACTAACACACACACCAGGGTTAGACCCAACAGGCTACTGACTGCTACTAACACACACACCAGGGTTAGACCCAACAGGCTACTGGCTACTACTAACACACACACCAGGGTTAGACCCAACAGGCTACTACTAACACACACACCAGGGTTAGACCCAACAGGCTACTACTAACACACACACCAGGGTTAGACCCAACAGGCTACTACTAACACACACACCAGGGTTAGACCCAACAGGCTACTACTAACACACACACCAGGGTTAGACCCAACAGGCTACTACTAACACACACACCAGGGTTAGACCCAACAGGCTACTACTAACACACACACCAGGGTTAGACCCAACAGGCTACTACTAACACACACACCAGGGTTAGACCCAACAGGCTACTACTAACACACACACCAGGGTTAGACCCAACAGGCTACTGGCTACTACTAACACACACACCAGGGTTAGACCCAACAGGCTACTGCTAACACACACACCAGGGTTAGACCCAACAGACTACTACTAACACACACACCAGGGTTAGACCCAACAGGCTACTACTAACACACACACCAGGGTTAGACCCAACAGGCTACTACTAACACACACACCAGGGTTAGACCCAACAGGCTACTGGCTACTACTAACACACACACCAGGGTTAGACCCAACAGGCTACTACTAACACACACACCAGGGTTAGACCCAACAGGCTACTACTAACACACACACCAGGGTTAGACCCAACAGGCTACTACTAACACACACACCAGGGTTAGACCCAACAGGCTACTACTAACACACACACCAGGGTTAGACCCAACAGGCTACTACTAACACACACACCAGGGTTAGACCCAACAGGCTACTACTAACACACACACCAGGGTTAGACCCAACAGGCTACTACTAACACACACACCAGGGTTAGACCCAACAGGCTACTGGCTACTACTAACACACACACCAGGGTTAGACCCAACAGGCTACTACTAACACACACACCAGGGTTAGACCCAACAGGCTACTACTAACACACACACCAGGGTTAGACCCAACAGGCTACTGACTGCTACTAACACACACCGTTCTTGTAATGTTCCGTATTGACTGATCTTCATGTCTTAAAGTAATGATGGACTGTCGTTTCTCTTTGCTTATTTTAGCTGTTCTTGCCATAATATGGACTTTGTCTTTAACCAAATAGGGCTATCTTCTGTATACCACCCCAACCTTGTCACAACACAACTGATTGGCTCAAACGCATTAAGAAGGAAATAAATTCCACAAATTAACTTTTGAGAAGGCAACCCTGTTAATTGAAATGCATTCCAGGTGACTACCTCACGAAGCTGGTTGAGAGAATGCCAAGAGTGTGCAAAGCTGTCATCAAGGCAAAGGGTGGCTATTTGAAGAATCTCAAATATGAAATATATTTTGATTTGTTTAACACTTTTTTGGTTACCACATGATTCCATATGTGTTATTTCATAGTTTTGATGTCTTCACTATTATTCTACAATGTAGAAAATAGTAAAAAATTCAGAAAAACCCTTGAATGAGTAGGTGTTCTAAAACTTTTGACCGGTGGTGTAAATCAGAGAAAAATTACTTAATAACATGTGGGGTTCCAAAAGGTTTGATTTTGGGTACGGTGCTGTTCAGTTTATATATGTTACCCCTCTGTAGCGTTATCAGAAAGCACAGCATTGATTTTCACTGCTACGCAGACGATAGACAACTTTACATTTCTGTGTCACCAGAGGATTTGAGCTCCACGGATAAATTATTAGACAGTATTAGTGATTTAAATACTTGGATGGGTTCACAACTTCCTCCAGCTAAATCAAGACAGAACCGAGGTACTTATTGTTGGAGCCAAAGCACAGAGAGAGAATCTAACCTCGCATTTTAATTCACAGGCAATAAAGATAAAACACCAGGTAAAAACCCAGGTGTTATTTTAGATTCTGAACTCAATTTCCAATCACACATTAGGAATGTGACACAAAATAGCTTTTTACCAGCTGAGGAACATTGCCAAGGTTTTGGCCGTTTCTCTCTCAGGCTGATACAGAGAGACTCATCCGTGCTTTTATTACAAGCAGGCTTGACTACTGTAATGCTCTCCTGTCTGGTCTACCCAAGAAAGCCGTTGGTCAACTGCAAAACATACAGAACGCTGCAGAACGGGTACAGACCAAGACCAGACGGAGAGCACACATTACACCGGTTTTAATGGTCTCTGCACTGGGCTGCCTGAGAGTTTTACAACACATTTTAAGATGATTCTATTGGTTTTTTAAATCAATCCACGATTGCGCACCCCAATACATGTCAGACATGCTTTTAAGTTATGTACCCAGTAGGTCCCTCAGGTCCTCTGGCACTGGCCTTTTAACTACCCCAAAGCCTAGCACCAAGAGGCATGGAGAGGCCAGCCTTTAGTTACTATGCCCCCAGCCTCTGGGGGATGGAGAGGCCAGCCTTAAGTTACTATGCCCCCAGCCTCTGGGGGATGGAGAGGCCAGCCTTTAGTTACTATGCCCCCAGCCTCTGGGGGATGGAGAGGCCAGCCTTTAGTTACTATGCCCCCAGCCTTTAGTTACTATGCCCCCAGCCTCTGGGGGATGGAGAGGCCAGCCTTTAGTTACTATGCCCCCAGCCTCTGGGGGATAGAGAGGCCAGCCTTTAGTTACTATGCCCCCAGCCTCTGGGGGACGGAGAGGCCAGCCTTTAGTTACTATGCCCCCAGCCTCTGGGGGATGGAGAGGCCAGCCTTTAGTTACTATGCCCCCAGCCTCTGGGGGATGGAGAGGCCAGCCTTTAGTTACTATGCCCCCAGCCTTTAGTTACTATGCCCCCAGCCTCTGGGGGATGGAGAGCCAGCCTTTAGTTACTATGCCCCCAGCCTCTGGGGGATGGAGAGGCCAGCCTTTAGTTACTATGCCCCCAGCCTCTGGGGGATGGAGATGCAGCCTTTAGTTACTATGTCCCCAGCCTCTGGGGGATGGAGAGGCCAGCCTTTAGTTACTATGCCCCCAGCCTCTGGGGGATGGAGAGGCCAGCCTTTAGTTACTATGCCCCCAGCCTCTGGTGGATGGAGAGGCCAGCCTTTAGTTACTATGCCCCCAGCCTCTGGGGCATGGAGAGGCCAGCCTTTAGTTACTATGCCCCCAGCCTCTGGGGGATGGAGAGGCCAGCCTTTAGTTACTATGCCCCCAGCCTCTGAGGCATGGAGAGGCCAGCCTTTAGTTACTATGCCCCCAGCCTCTGGGGGATGGAGAGGCCAGCCTTTAGTTACTATGCCCCCAGCCTCTGGGGGATGGAGAGGCCAGCCTTTAGTTACTATGCCCCCAGCCTCTGAGGGATGGAGAGGCCAGCCTTTAGTTACTATGCCCCCAGCCTCTGGGGGATGGAGAGGCCAGCCTTTAGTTACTATGCCCCCAGCCTCTGGGGGATGGAGAGGCCAGCCTTTAGTTACTATGCCCCCAGCCTCTGGGGGATGGAGAGGCCAGCCTTTAGTTACTATGCCCACAGCCTCTGGGGGATGGAGAGGCCAGCCTTTAGTTACTATGCCCCCAGCCTCTGGGGGATGGAGAGGCCAGCCTTTAGTTACTATGCCCCCAGCCTCTGGGGGATGGAGAGGCCAGCCTTTAGTTACTATGCCCCCAGCCTCTGGGGGATGGAGAGGCCAGCCTTTAGTTACTATGCCCCCAGCCTCTGGGGGATGGAGAGGCCAGCCTTTAGTTACTATGCCCCCAGCCTCTGGGGGATGGAGAGGCCAGCCTTTAGTTACTATGCCCCCAGCCTCTGGGGGATGGAGAGGCCAGCCTTTAGTTACTATGCCCCCAGCCTCTGGGGGATGGAGAGGCCAGCCTTTAGTTACTATGCCCCCAGCCTCTGGGGGATGGAGAGGCCAGCCTTTAGTTACTATGCCCCCAGCCTCTGGGGGATGGAGAGGCCAGCCTTTAGTTACTATGCCCCCAGCCTCTGGTGGATGGAGAGGCCAGCCTTTAGTTACTATGCCCCCAGCCTCTGGGGGATGGAGAGGCCAGCCTTTAGTTACTATGGCCCCAGCCTCTGGGGGATGGAGAGGCCAGCCTTTAGTTACTATGCCCCCAGCCTCTGGGGGATGGAGAGGCCAGCCTTTAGTTACTATGGCCCCAGCCTCTGGGGGATGGAGAGGCCAGCCTTTAGTTACTATGGCCCCAGCCTCTGGGGGATGGAGAGGCCAGCCTTTAGTTACCCAGCCTCTGGAACCTGAAGGGGGCCGAAACTGTGGACACATTTAAAAGAGATGTTAAAACACACCTTTTTTAGCTTTGCTTTTCCTCAGGGAGCTTTTTTAGTCCTTCAGTTTTTTATTGTAATTCTTTAGTTATTTATCCTCTTCCGTTTGTTGTCTAGTAAATATTTAAGGTTTTATCTTCATTGTTTTTATTCGTTTCCCCCCCCCCCGTGAAGCACATTGTGTTGCATTCATGTCTGATTGTGCTGTATAAATAAAGCTTGATTTGCTTTTGACTTCTGTTTAGGTTAGTGTGTGTGTAGTGTGTGTGTGTAGTGTGTGTATAATGTGGGTGTGTA
>NW_028159811.1:0-21713 GCF_964263955.1 Coregonus lavaretus | reverse complement strand
CTTTGAGGACGTCTGTCCTCCTCCCCTCACGCTTGGCCCGGCTGGCTCTTGGTTGGGTCGGTGTCTGTCTGGCCGGCTCGCTGTCTACCGTTAATAACGGCAAAGGACACCAGCTCTCCTTCGGTAAGTGTAGCTTCTCCTCCGTTCCCCCAGCCTGCCCAGCCCCAGCCCCAGCCTCAGCCCCGCCAGGCTCCGTCCACAGCGACAGGACCGCCACCAGACCCACCGCCAGCCCTCACCAGCCGCCCCCGACACATTGCTACAGGCCTGGCGCTCTCTCACAAGTTCACAATAACTCCACTTTTTGGTCAAAAAACTGTTGTCTTTTTCGGTTTTAAGTCGCGCTTCTCCAAATCCAACGGGGGCTCGGGGAAATAGTCCCGAGTCAAGCTGCAAAAAAATATGAGTTTGTTTTTCAGAAAGGCGCAGAGGAAAATGTGCAGCGCAGAAGATGCTGCAATTTTTGGAAAAAATAACTGGGCTATGATACTTTTCTATAGTCACTACGACTGTCTGCACGGAAGATGTTCTTCTATGGCAGATGTTGATGTTACAGACGAAGAATCTAACAATATTTTGATCAATAATACAAATAGTCCAATAAGAACATAAGTGGTACTTTAAGTTTGTTTTAATTAAAATCAAAAAGCATTGTGCAATTGCGCAGGAGAAAATGCCTACCTTCTCTCCACAGCTGGAGACAGTGTCAAAGCAGACCAGGCGAAGTATCCCCACGTACTTGAGGTTCCAGAAATAAACGACTTCAAGAAAGGGAGAAGAATAAAGGAAAACAACCTCCAGTGACAAAATCAAACTGTTAAAAGTCTAGCATTGTGTTCTTTCTTTATTCATCCGACACATCCGAGATGATTGTGATGTCTTGATTCTGTATGCACTGATCAGAGGCGTTGAGACATTCTACGGTATAGGTGGAGAGAGGCGTTGAGACATTCTACAGTAGCGATGGAGAAGATAAAAGTATTCTTCCCTCTCTCCTTTTCTCCCTGCTCTCTTTCTCTTCCTCTCTCTCACACAGCCGAGCTCACTCTCTCCCTATCCCTGCCCTCCTCAACTTTCCCCCAAATCGTTTTTGTCTCTCGCGATATATACATTCCAGTCAAAACAATTGTCCAGAACCCACTACTGACACAGTTAATGTTATAGCACCAAGCAAAACCTACAGAGAGAGGGAGACTTTTTATTCAGCATTAGGACTGAGATGTTTGTTGGAATAATGTGAAGAGTAAAATACCTATTTTGTTTTCAGCAGGTAAGATAGGCCTATGTGATTGTGATAGATGAGCAAAGCGCAAAACTCATCCTTGATATTACAGCACAGTGTCACCAGGACAAGCCTAATCTCGGAATCCCACACCTTAAATTTTGCGTAATGACCATTTATGTTACATAGTATGTCCACAAGAAATTAGGGCAAGCTTTACACAGTGTACATTTAATGACAATATTGAGTAGAACCACAGAAGACAGTTTTTTACAAACTGTATGGAGGTGGAAGATGGTCATGTAAGGACACCTGTTGTGTCTTTGAGCAGGTTGAAAACTGTTTGGAACTGATTGGAATCGTTTGGAACTGATTGGAATCGTTTGGAACTGTTCAGAACAAACGGGACCTTTTGGAATGTGTTCTGAGACTCACCACTAGAGATTATATCACTGTGCTCTTTAATTAAACATCTCAACATCTCAGCAACCCAACCCACACGACTCTCTCTCTCTCTCTCTCTCTCTCTCTCTCTCTCTCTCTCTCTCTCTCTCACTCTCTCTCTCTCTCTCTCTCTCTCTCTCTCTCTCTCTCTCTCTCTCTCTCTCTCTCTCTCTCTCTCTCTCTCTCTCTCTCTCTCTCTCTCTCTCTCTCCTCTCTCTCTCTCTCTCTCTCTCTCTCTCTCTCTCTCTCTCTCTCTCTCTCTCTCTCTCTCTCTCTCTCTCTCTCTCTCTCTCTCTCTCTCTCACTCTCTCTCTCTCTCTCTCTCTCTCTCTCTCTCTCTCTCTCTCTCTCTCTCTCTCTCTCCTCTCTCTCTCTCTCGCTCTCTCTCTCTCTCTCTCTCTCTCTCTCTCTCTCTCTCTCTCTCTCTCTCTCTCTCTCTCTCTCTCTCTCTCTCTCTCTCTCTCTCTCTCTCTTTCTCTGGAACAAAGTGTATCAAGGTCAGCGCCTTTGTGTGTGTGCGTTTGTGTGCGTTGTGTTTGTGTGCCCGTGCGTACGTGTGTGTTCTGGAGGAGAGAAGGATGGTTATCCAACCTCTGGTGGTTGTGGCATTAAAACTAATCATACACAGACTCAGTGTTCTGGAGATTGTTTGGGAAATCAGACCAGAGAGCAGAGCATGCCAGGGACACAACTTCCTCCTTCCATCCATCCATCCCTCTCTCCTTCACTCCCTCTCTTCCACCGTCACTCCCTCTCTCCCTCCCTACCGCTCTCCCGCTCTTGATCCCAACATCCCTACCACCATCCCTCGTTCCCTCTCTCCCTCCTTCCCATACGCCCTCTCTCTATCCCTTCCTCCAAACTCTCCCTCCGTCCCGTACGCCCTCTTTCTATCTTTCTAGAGGAGAGTGGCCCATGCTAAGTTTCTAAACATGAGAATGGGTTGTTTTGAAAGTGTGTAAGAGAGCCACAGGTAATAATGACCTGACCAGTAGACCACTGCAGTAGGCCTACAGATAATGACCTGACCAGTAGACCACAGCAGCAGGCCTACAGAGGTAATAATGACCTGACCAGTAGGTCACAGCAGTAGTCCTACAGAGGTAATAATGACCTGACTAGTAGACCACAGCAGTAGGCCTACAGAGGTAATAATGACCTGACCAGTAGACCACAGAAGTAGGCCTACAGAGGTAATAATGACCTGACTAGTAGACCACAGCAGCAGGCCTACAGAGGTAATAATGACCTGACCAGTAGGTCACAGCAGTAGCCCTACAGAGGTAATAATGACCTGACTAGTAGACCACAGCAGTAGGCCTACAGATAATGACCTGACTAGTAGACAACAGCAGTAGGACTACAGAGGTAATAATGACCTGACCAGTAGGTCACAGCAGTAGGCATACAGAGGTAATAATGACCTGACCAGTAGGTCACAGCAGTAGGCCTACAGAGGTGTAGCCAGGTTTAGCAGGTTTCTACAACAGACAATACAATAAGCATAACAATACCATTTCTAACTTCTCAGATTCTTATTGAAAGTGCATTAGTGAGGGAAAATGAGGATGCTTATATTACTGTAGATGATTGATTAAGTAAGCAATTAACTGTCTCCCCCCATCAATACAGTGTGATATATAATGTAGGACTACATGCATGCCACTGTGACAGGTTAAATACCTACAGAACACATATGTTTAAAAACGTATGTATTGACTATAATTATGTATAGGCTATACAGTGTGATTATACAACAGACAATTACTAACAACTTCATTAGGCTTTGCCTACAAGGTGTAAAGTAAGGTAAGGTGCTGGTGACTGTCTCATAAGGGATAAGTGACAATAGATAGAGCCATTGCCTACCCTTTGAGGACGTCTGTCCCGGGTGGAGTTAGAGTTGGTGTTGGAGTAGAGGGCTCAGTCAGGCTGCAGAGTAGAGATCTCCTGTGATGTAGCTGAGTGAGGGGTTGTGGTGGGTTGGGGAGCAGGGGAGCAGGGGAACAGGGGGTGAGGAGAGCAGGGGAGCAGGGGAGCAGGGGAACAGGGGGTGAGGAGAGCAGGGGAGCAGGGGAGCAGGGGAACAGGGGGTGAGGAGAGCAGGGGAGCAGGGTAGCAGGGGAAACAGGGGGTGAGGAGAGCAGGGGAGCAGGGGTACAGGGAACAGGGGAACAGGGGGTGAGGAGAGCAGGGGAGCAGGGGAACAGGGGAACAGGGGAACAGGGGGTGAGGAGAGCAGGAGAGCAGGGGAGCAGGTGGTGAGGAGAGCAGGGGAGCAGGGGGGCAGGGAGTGAGGAGAGCAGGGGAGCAGGGGAGCAGGGGGTGAGGAAAGCAGGGAACAGGGGTGAGGAGAGTAGGGGAACAGGGGAGCAGGGGAGTGAGGAGAGCAGGGGAGCAGGGGAGAAGAGGGAGCAGGGGGTGAGGAGGGAAAGGGGGGAGCAGGGGAATTGGTATGAGGGGCCGAGAAAAGAGGAGCCATGGAGAGCTGCTCTCAGATGACGAGAACAGCTGGTGAGCACACAGGCCTGCCATAGAGAACACACACACACCACCCATCTCTCACCCAGTTCAGGCACTGTAAGCCTACCATCTCTCACCCAGTCCAGGCACTGTAAACCTACCATATCTCACCCAGTTCAGGCACTGTAAACCTACCATATCTCACCCAGTTCAGGTACTGTAAGCCTACCATCTCTCACCCAGTCAAGGCACTGTAAGCCTACCATCTCTCACCCAATTCAGGCACTGTAAGCCTACCATCTCTCACCCAGTCCAGGCACTGTAAGCCTACCATCTCTCACCCAATCCAGGCACTGTAAGCATACCATCTCTCACCCAGTCCAGGCACTGTAAGCCTACATCTCTCACCCAGTCCAGGCACTGTAAGCATACCATCTCTCACCCAGTCCAGGCACTGTAAACCTACCATCTCTCACCCAGTCCAGGCACTGTAAGCCTACCATCTCTCACCCAGTCCAGGCACTGTAAACCTACCATCTCTCACCCAGTCCAGGCACTGTAAGCCTACCATCTCTCACCCAGTCCAGGCACTGTAAGCCAACCCGTCACTCGGGTCCAGCCTCTTAGCTCAGTATGTTTCAGCCAGGCATTCCATCACAAGGAGAGGGGACAATAGGTTTCACTCCAGAAAGTTGTCCTCTGCCCTTCACGACTCTGAGAGAACTAGATGAGCAACAGCTCTACCTAGTTTCTGCCGTGTTCACATACAGTCTAAACATTTAGCTAAAATATTAGCATTTGATCTCAAATCGATCATTATTAGTATGTGGCAATAGTGTGTCAAAAGTTTAGTATTCAGCATCTGGTGAGGACTACAGTAGAGTGAACAACGACAAAATGGAGGCAGCATATTCCTGGAATAAAACACAGCCCTGGAGTCTAATTTCTTACGGGAACTCCAACGATTATCACCCTGCAGTGTAATGTAGTGTGTGTGCTACATCATTAGTGCAGCTCTGAGCTCTCGGCCAACACACAGCCATCTGTACTGAATGACTGTAAAGGATATGAAGACGAATTTGACATCTTTCATAAACACACACACAGGACTTCAGGGGGTCAATCAGTTGTTTACTTGGTTACAGTCATGTGTCCCATCAACTCACCCTGTCACCCTCTGACACTAAACTATCCCATCATTTTCTCTCTCTTCCTCTCTCTCTCTTTCTCTCCCTTCCTCTCTCTCTCCCTATTTCCCTCTCTTTGTCCCTCTCTCTCTCTCTCTCTCCTTCTCGGTCTCTCTTTCTCTCTCTCTCTCTCTCTCTCTCTCTCTCTCTCTCTCTCTCTCTCTGTCTCTCTCAATTCAATTCAATTCAATTTAAGGGCTTTATTGGCATGGAAACGTGTGTTAACATTGCCAAAGCAAGTGAAGTAGATAGTAAACAAAAGTGAAATAAACAATAAATATTAACAGTAAACATTACACTCAGAAGTTTCAAAAGAATAAAGACATTTCAAATGTCATATTATGTATATATACAGTGTTGTAACAATGTGCAAATAGTTAAAGTACAAATGGGAAAATAAATAAACATAACTATGGGTTGTATTTACAATGGTGTTTGTTCTTCACTGGTTTGCCCTTTTCTTGTGGCAACAGGTCACAAATCTTGCAGCTGTGATGGCACACTGTGGTTTTTCACCCAGTAGATAAGGAAGTTTATTCAAAATTGGGTTTGTTTTCGAATTCTTTGTGGATCGCTGTAATCTGAGGGGAAATATGTGTCTCTAATATGGTCATGACATTTCTACATACATACATCTCTCTCTCTCTCTCTCTCTCTCTCTCGCTCTCTCTCTCTCTCTCTCTCTCTCTCTCTCTCTCTCTCTCTCTCTCTCTCTCTCTCTCGCTCTCTCTCTCTCTCTCTCTCTCTCTCTCTCTCTCGCTCTCTCTCTCTGTCTCTCTCTCTCTCTCTCTCTCTCTCTCTCTCTCTCTCTCTCTCTCTCTTCTCTCTCCTCTCTCTCTCTCTCTCTCTCTCTCTCTCTCTCTCTATCTCTCTCTCTATCTCTCTCTCTCTCTCTCTCTCTCTCTCTCTCTCTCTCTCTCCTCTCTCTCTCTCTCTCTCTCTCTCTCTCTCTCTCTCTCTCTCTCTCAGACAGCAGTAACTGTATAGGGATGTGATCAGTATTTGTGCTCCAGACAGAAGAAGCTGCAGTTAGACTTTCTCACACTGTGTGTTGTCTTTGGCACCACAGGCCTTGCTTCATTTCTTTTTGTCTTCTGCTGCAGAGCCAGAGAGAGACAATATTCATGTGAAATATGTCTAGAAAACCAGACGAAGCAGAGATGGTTTTATTCCCTGTACAATCCAGATGATTGTAAATTGTTCAGAGTTTGGAGTTATTCTGTTGTCATGAGAAAAAGAATGGAATTCTGAATACTTTCCTCCATTCTTATAGTTTAACCTCAACCTTGTAGTGTGTGTGTGTGTGTGTGTGTGTGTGTGTGTGTGTGTATGTGTGTGTGTGTGTGTGTGTGTGTGTGTGTGGTGTGTGTGTGTGTGTCTGTGCGATCTGACCATCTTAGGCATGGAAAACGTCCTCTCTGACTTTATCCCCAGTGGCACACCAAAAACATCCGCTAGACACACACACACACACACATTTTAAATACTTTATTTGAATCCACCAATCAAATTTACAAGAAAAGGATCCAAACATTTTAAGGTCCCTGTATGCATGGCACAAGGGTACAGAAAGCACCTGAAACAAAGCTGTACCTAGCCAAAAGCTTTGCCCTAGTTTTTTGTCAGGCCCGTAATCTGGAGGCCACGCACTGCAATCCTGTGTACGTGGCCGAGACTGCCAAATATCAGCACCACCAGCTTGCAACTACACCCGAGACTGTACAAGCGTGCCACGAGGGGGCTGGTATTTAAGCAGCTTCTCAGCAAAGACCTGCTCATGTAGCCATCAAATGAGCAGCCCACTTCCAAAATGAGCACCTCCCCCTGGCCTCCCTCCACAACAACAACATCTGGCATATTTGGAACACAGGAAAACACATCATCATCAACATCAAATCAGCTTCCCCTTACACAAGAATGTTTATGCTTGTGTGCTGTTGGTGAGACTACTTGTCTCACCTTGCTGGTTATCAGGTCAACAAGGCGGTTATGTCTAGCAATGTACAAATCCTTAAATGAACAGCAGCCATTCACTGCACTGGGCACTGTACTCCATTACATTTGACTCATGTAGAATACAAAATGGGTCACAGTTTGCAGGGTATCAGAGTGCTAGATTATATTTTTTGGGTAGAACTTGCAGCCTCGCCTTAACAGTAAAGGTGAGAATGTCCTTGCCAACAGCAGCATTCTGGTACATGGAATGGGAGACAGAGTGGACAGCACAGTCCAGAGCAGCGAGTTTCCCTGCAGCCTCAGGCCAGTCCAGTGTTGCAGTAGTTGCATCTGTCTGATAGCAAGGAGTGTTGTCCTGGATGTAGGATGAGATGTTCCATCATGGGTGACAGAAGCCTCCACAACAACAACACGATCTGCCACAACTGCATCAGAGGCAGTCACTGGCTCAGTTTGCATATCAGTCCGTGTCCACCTGAGCTCCACTCCAGTCCAGTTGCACAGGTCATTGAGGTCCGGCCAGTCTGACCAGACTCCAAAGCCCGCAGCACGGGTGTCCAATTTTCCATTGGCCTTCCTCCTAAAACCCAGGAAGTTGTCCTCAGTGTCCCTGGCCAGTGGAAACTTCCGCCTCCGTAGGTCCAGAAGGAGGGAGACTCTGGCTAACTCCTTAACTGTCACATGGTCACTGTTGAGCATGTTCAACAGGTGAGTCAGTCTGGTAACACACACACTCACACTCTGATACTGATAAACACTCAGACCAGGACTGAGGGTGTAGTATGTTATGAACACATCATGCTGTGTGTCAGAGTTGTGTTTACATACAGGCACCCTGTCTGTGTGAGTGTATGCGTGCGAGCGTCTGTGCGTGTCGTGTGTGTGTGTTTGTGTGTGTGTGGCGTACGTGCATGTGTGTGCATGTGTGTGTGTGTTTGTGTGTATGTGTGTGTGTGTGCGTGTGCGTGCTCTGTGAGCCAGTAGTAACAGAAGTGAGAGAGCCCTGTTAGAGATCCAAGAGACAAGAAATAGCATAATTTAGCCAAAGAACAAGGGAATGAGAGAAGAATGGAGAGAGAGAAAGAAAGAGAGACATTCAAAGAATAGTTTTGTTATTTGAAGTTTACCTCCATAAATATTTGTCTTCTACCCACTCTGTCTGTCTGCCCCTCAATCTGGCTCGGAAGCCCCCATCCACTCATCTCTCTCTCGCTCACACACACACACACACACACACACACACACACACACACACACACACACACACACACACACACACACACACACACACACACACACACACACACACACACACACACACACACACACACACACACACACACACACACACACACACAAACAAACACACACACACACACACACTCGCAGGCACGCATACACACACACACCAAAACATTTCACAGGAAGTTCCTAAAGCCTTGCAGCAGATAAAGTGGAGTGAATAACTGAACCCTAAAAACGTCTGGTACACTCCCTCTCCCGCTCTCTACTCTCCTCTCTCGCTCGATCGCTCTCTCTTTCTCTCTCTCTCTCTCGCTCCCTCTCTCACCATCTCTCTCCCCTCTCTCTCTCTTCCCTCTCTCACATTCTCTCTCCCCCTCTCCCTGTCTCTCTCGCACACAGAAAAAGTATCTGTAGTGATTAATTAATTGGTTAATTGTGTATTTTCAGCTGCCTGCAGGCATTTGGCTTCTCACTAGAACTCCAAAAATGATCACTGTGTGCCTGCATGCATGTGTGTATGCGTGTGTGTGTGTTGAGCCGTGTTCAGGGTGGCATCAGGGCTCAAGGGTCAGAGTGTGACCGCACAGGTTGACTCACATGGCACACGTGCAGTAGGACCCTGTCAGAGAGAATGACATCCCCACTCTAGGTCATTGTTGTTCTTGGTGAGTCGTGTTGGGCGAAGTCTCAATGACTCAGAGAGAGAGGGAGGGAGGGAGGGAGTGAGGGGGAGAGAGGGGGAGATAGAGAGAGGGGAAATAGAGAAGGAGGAGAGAGAGCGAGGGAGCAAGGGAGAAAGAGAGGGAGGAGAGAGAGAGAGAGAGAGAGAGAGAGAGAGAGATAGAGATAGAGAGAGAGAGAGAGAGAGAGAGAGAGAGAGAGAGAGAGAGAGAGAGAGAGAGAGAGAGAGAGAGAGAGAGAGAGAGGAGGAGAGAGAGAGAGAGAGAGAGAGAGAGAGAGAGAGAGAGAGAGAGAGAGAGAGAGAGAGGAGAGAGAGAGAGAGAGAGAGAGAACTCGGCCCACAGAGAGGGATAGAGGCAGAATGTTAGGGACAGAGAGCTGGGTGGGGTCGGTTCCAGCTTTTTCCGTTCTATGAGTGACATGGTGTTTGGTGTTGGCAGATGGACAGACATTCCTCCTCATTAGTAAGAAGACAGATTGCTCTAGTGGTGAATCATTATTACACTCCTTCTGGGGAATTCCCCCAGAGCTGGTCAACATGTATGTGTTTCTGGTAAATATCAATTAAATTATGCTTTGTTGGCATGCATGGAATACATGCAGTTGGTACTTATTGCCAATGCAGAAACCTCTGCCCTCTCTCAACACCCCAAATGCTCATCCTGATTCAGTTCATATTAAAATCAGTTCATGAATCAGTTCATATCAGAGTCAGTTCATATCAAAATCTGTTCATATCTCAATCACTGAATCAAATAATATCTGAATCAGAGAGATTAGATGTTTACAGCTGTGGGAAACTTGTTTTTCCCAAAGTCCTCAGCATCGCACTCTCCCTGATCATCTTCCTCCTTGCTCTGTTGTTGCTCCTCCTAATCACTCTGTCATTCCTCCTCCTTGCTCTGTCGTTCCATGACCCCATTCTGACACAGCTCTGCTAGGGGTGATTAATGTGTGGGACCCTCCAGACCTCCAGGCCCTCAGAAGAGAACCAGAACCAGAACCAGGGTCACAGCCCAGAACACAAACCCAAACAGTCAACAACATACTTTGACTACACTGGCATCACCCTCTCAATGCACACACACTCAGACACACACACAAACAGATACACACAAGCATGCCTGTGCGCACTCAGACACATACACACACACACACAAACACACACACACACACACACACACAGACATCACAACTAATTCATACATCATCTATCACTGCATGTATGAAACACAGAAAACCAGCAGTTGACACAATGCAAAACCACATTACATTCCAAACAGATAATCCAAGCACCAAACACCAACTAGAAGGTGATGATGAGTTTATTACTGAGACAAAATAACATCTCTCTCTGATACAATTTATACCATGTCATCATCATTAAAATGTTATATTTGGTGAGTAAAGCTTTGTATAAACTCTCCCCACAATATAATGTTTGTACAGAGAGTATAGACAACATATCTGGATCAGTCATATACAGTACATTACATACAGTGGGGAAAAAAAGTATTTAATCAGCCACCAATTGTGCAAGTTCTCCCACTGAAAAAGATGAGAGAGGCCTGTAATTTTCATCATAGGTACACGTCAACTATGACAGACAAAATGAGGAAAAAAAATCCAGAAAATCACATTGTAGGATTTTTAATGATTTTATTTGCAAATTATGGTGGAAAATAAGTATTTGGTCAATAACAAAAGTTTCTCAATACTTTGTTATATACCCTTTGTTGGCAATGACACAGGTCAAACGTTTTCTGTAAGTCTTCACAAGGTTTTCACACACTGTTGCTGGTATTTTGGCCCATTCCTCCATGCAGATCTCCTCTAGAGCAGTGATGTTTTGGGGCTGTCGCTGGGCAACACGGACTTTCAACTCCCTCCAAAGATTTTCTATGGGGTTGAGAACTGGAGACTGGCTAGGCCACTCCAGGACCTTGAAATGCTTCTTACGAAGCCACTCCTTCGTTGCCCGGGCGGTGTGTTTGGGATCATTGTCATGCTGAAAGACCCAGCCATGTTTCATCTTCAATGCCCTTGCTGATGGAAGGAGGTTTTCACTCAAAATCTCACGATACATGGCCCCATTCATTCTTTCCTTTACACGGATCAGTCGTCCTGGTCCCTTTGCAGAAAAACAGCCCCAAAGCATGATGTTTCCACCCCCATGCTTCACAGTAGGTATGGTGTTCTTTGGATGCAACTCAGCATTCTTCATTGAATATAACAGGCTTTTAACATTCAATATTGGTGCCGAATATCTACTTAAAATATCAAAGGCAATCATTTCATGGAATTTCATGGAGTTGATTTATTAAAGTTGAGATTTGGGAGAGTGTAGGTTATTGTGGTGTGTAATGTAATGTGTTGTAGTCTTTAGAGTCATTAAACTGAGCCTTGGTTAGTGTGTATCCCTCAGACAGCCTCTCTCTCTGACTCATTAAACTGAGCCTTGGTTAGTGTGTATCCCTCAGACAGCCTCTCTCTCTGACTCACCTCCTGCTCAGGACTCCAGGGTCTCCCTCAGGCTCCATACAGTATAACACATCTCTTCAGGAGAAAGATGTCTCACTCAGAAAGGCTAACCAGTGAACACAAACATAAGACTGTGGGAAGACAGTCATCAATATGATGCTGTCTGCAGAAGCCTGAACATGTGATAGCTACTTTTACTTTTATATAAACAGAAATAAAAGTAAGAAAACATTACAGAATAGTCTGTAGGCTACTCCAGAATACAGATGTACTTGACTAACACCTATTGTTGACACACACTAAAACTGTATCAGAAGAAACGTATAAATATTATATATAATTGGTCAGAACTACACTCGAATTACACTTCTTGGTTATACAGCATGGTAGCTATTTTGATGTTTTAACATATAGACAAGAAGGTAAATAATAAGACATAAATGCAGTTTCCCCCCCGCCCCCCTCGAAACACTACATGCTTGGATTAAAGTTTTATCCTCTAGGCCTACCTGTTTTCTCTGACTTACTGAGCTTAGTTGGGTTCACAAATAACTTTAGGATCCAACTCAGTACTTCAACTCCATCTCTTCCTTTTTCTCCCATCAGCTTCGTGTTAAGTTTCACTTTAACTTGCTAAGGTTTGGCTTGAAAAGCTGAGCACTGCTGTGTGTTGGTGTATTCTAATACAATGGCACCATCTTGTGGGGGTCCAGTTTCGTGATGGCGTGTGTAACTTGTCTGAGGGGATTGATGGCATTACATGGTATTAAGTGGTTCAAAGGGGTAACCATCTGCCTTAGGGCCTTGTCATGTGTGGCTGCATCCTCCCAGGCCATGCACCCATGTTGTCACAGTAGCGACAACTCCAGTGCAGCCAGACAGAATGGTGGTGGACATGATTTTCTAAAAGCACCTTGGAGCAGAGTTCAACCCAAAGGACATACAAGTGCACCCCAATGTGTCACCAACGCCAAAGATTTTTATAACTATACCAAGATAGACCACAGCTTGTCGTTTCCAATGGGAACAAGTGAGTCATAGTGGGCAGAACAAGCAAGGAGGTGGGCAGAGCCAAGCATGCGCTAGTGATATCCTATTGGCGCGTTCTAGTATACATCTGCATATTTCTGTTAGGGAACGCCTACTCTGTGAAGTGTGCATGTGCAATAATTCAATTCACCTTTGCACTCCTTCTAAACAGCGCCAACTTTTAAAACTTTTGCAAAGGGTAAAGTCTACAAAACGTAGTCCACTCTGTTCATAACAGATTCTAGTTTTTGGAACAGAAAACTGTATTGAGATCAAATGTTTAATCGATGATAAAATTTACAGAACGTCGTCCAAAATCCATCTCATTCCATCTTCTCCCAGTGCCCGCTAGTGGGCTTCATCTCACTCCCATATTTGGTAGTGAGTGGAAACGCCAACCGGATGCTTCACATTTATACATCCAGTGAAATATCAGTCTCATTGTTCTATATGTACCAATGCAGTGAGTCAGCAGGAAGGCATGTTGGATTCAGGCAGCCATATTGGATTTGCAATCAACCAAAGTTTAGGGTGTCAAACTAAATTCCTGGAGAGACATGTGTCTGCTAGTTTTTGTTATTTCCTTTCAATTTGTGTCCAATGTAGACCTCGACAACCAGTTGAGGGGAGTTCCTAACTAATCAATTAATTACCTAGGGGAGGTACAAAATTCCGCAGACACCCGGCCCTTGAGGACTGGAGTTTGACAAATGCTTTAGGCTAATACTCCTAGTTACACCAATATCCTTATCAATCATATTGGATATTTACATGCAAAAAAATAAACAAGACAATATAAAAAGACAGGAGTGTATGTAGTTTCCTTAAACAACATTTTAATGATATTATTAATCAGTCCAGATGAAGAAGAACGAGAAAAGCCTCTACATGTTGCTAGTACTGTACAGTCAGAAAGAGAGAGCCATAGAAAGACCAGGGACACACTGGGAAAAGAAAAGCTACTTCATTCAACCATTTTGTTTTCATATTAGTTACCAGAGAATGTGGTTACTAGTATTATGGTATTTAGATAGTGCAAACGACACACTGGTTGTCATGGCTCCAAAACACACTGATGAGAGTTACAGCTACCGAGAAACCTGCACACAGCCTTTTAGTACTAGACACACCTTCATTATCACCTGTATCAGGGTTGGGCTCAATTCAACTGATTAATAAAAAATAAAAAATAAATACTCATAGAAAACATGGTCCATTTTCAATTTACTGATTTGTTATTGATTTTCTCTCAATTAAAATGTTTTCTATTGAATTGAATTTCAATTCGCTTCCTGAATTGAAAAATGAATTGACCCAACCCCTGTCTTTGTATGTTATTACACAACTCACAGCTCCCCCTCACCCCTCCTTCCTTCATATTGCATATGACCCAACATGCCGCTCCTATACATGGCATCCTCCTCCTCTATCTAATAATACATAACTTGATTTCTCTATCATTTACCATCAAATTACATTATCAATTTATTCAAACTCTTAATTTATATATATTTTTATATCAAATGGCTTTAAGGTAAAGGTGATTGGGGTGTTTAATACACTGTAGTTCAAACATTTTATTTGTTTACATTTTATTTACATGGTTTTAACTGGCGATCTGGATAATTACTTCATGAAAATTCAGAGACTCCTGTGGTGGCTCCTCCCTTTGACTCCTGTGTTATCAGTGAGTCACATGTCCAGGGTCAAGATGGACTACCTGTCGGCTTCAAACCCAAATAGTCTCTGATAACAGCTAGTTACAGTACATTTACCTGTCCACCCCAACAAACACACACAAGAGGTACCACCGGTCAATGGACTGGGACCTAAACCAAATAAAACCAGAGGGCTATAGTAAAACACAGAAGTCAGCTAGCAACAACAACAAAAAACAATCCACTCAGAAAACAACCCCAAACAGATTAACACTGGTCAATATTATCATCAATATTCGAGGTTAAAGTCTCAGAAACAGCTATACAGGTTATGTACATCATCAATTTGTTCTAGTTTCAGTTAGTGTTAGTGCACTACCGTTCAAAAGTTTGGGGTCACTTAGACATTTCCTTGTTTTCGAAAGAAAAGCAATTTTTGTCCATTAAAATAACATAAAATTGATCAGAAATACAGTGTAGACATTGTTAATGTTGTAAATGGCTATTGTAGCTGGAAACAGCTGATTTTTAATGAAATATCTACATAGGTGTACAGAGGCCCATTATCAGCAACCATCAGTCCTGTGTTCCAATGGCACGTTGTGTTTGCTAATCCAAGTTTATCATTTTAAAAGGCTAATTGATCATTAGAAAACCCTTTTTTAATTATGTTAGCACAGCTGAAAACTGTTGTGCTGATTAAACAAGCAATAAAACTGGCCTTCTTGAGTATCTGGAGCATCAGTGATTGTGGGTTCGATTACAGGCTCAAAATGGCCAGAAACAAATAACTTTCTTCTGAAACTCATCAGTCTATTCTTGTTCTGAGAAATGAAGGCTATTCCATGTGAGAAATTGCCAAGTAACTGAAGATCTCGTACAACGCTGTGTACTACTCCCTTCACAGAACAGCGCAAACTGGCTCTAACCAGAATAGAAAGAGGAGTGGGAGGCCCCGGTGCACAACTGAGCAAGAGGACAAATACATTAGAGTGTCTAGTTTGAGAAACCGACGCCTCACAGGTCCTCAACTGGCAGCTTCATTAAATAGTACCCGCAAAACACCAGTCTCAACGTCAACAGTGAAGAGGCGACTCCGGGATGCTGACCTTCTAGGCAGAGTTGCAAAGAAAAAGCCATATCTCAGAGTGCCCATCTTAATCTTTTCTTTTTATTGGCCAGTCTGAGATATGGCTTTTTCTTTCCAGCTACAATAGCCATTTACAACATTAACCATGTCTACACTGTATTTCTGATCAGTTTTATGTTATTTTAATGGACAGATAAATTGCCTTTCTTTCGAAAACAAGGACATTTCTAAGTGACCCCAAACTTTTGAACGGTAGTGTATATGTCATGTTTTCAAGGGACACGCCATTACTTTTTAACACACCATTTTTACATTAGTAGACACTGGTATGGTGCTGGAGATAACTATGAGGTTAAAAAGTGGTGATATGTCCCTTTAAATCACACCTACTGAGAAGAATACAGGATTACTGTGATGGTTGTCAGTTGACCAACGTCAGAAACACATCATGTAGGTTTGCAAATTCCAGTAACTTTCCCAAAATTCCAAGGTTGGAGGATTACGTATATGTTCTGCTTATTCCCATCAGATTTTGTGAACCTTCCAACTGGAATTCCTGGAAAAGCTGGGAATTTTGCAACCCTAACAACATTTTAGATTGGTTTTGGGAGACAGAGCCTGTGTATCCAATCAGGGTCATGCTGCAGATAGAAGCACCATGAATAGAGCTGACATGATTCCTCTACATGTCAGAGAGGCATGGCTGTTCTACATAATAATATTTTCTATCTGAACTGAAAATTGCACATAGTTGTGCCCTGCTCAATGCAGCCTAGGTGATGGCCGTAAACTAACCTCAGGTTACAGGTAGTCCTAAAGCCAATAGGAAACTAATACACAAGCAACCAACCAATAAGCAATAAGTATCCTACACAAGTCCCTCCCTCCCAGAGCATGCTATGACGACACAGTGGGGGAATAAACAACGCAGACAGGTCAGAATAGAATGGAGTTGTATTGGATTGAGATAAAGCTGTAGTTACACAGTGGGGGAACATACGATGAAGCAGATACAGGTAATAAACATGGGAAGGATGACGACGCTATAACATAAGCCTTTGATGATGGGACACACACACACACACACACACACACACAGCTGTAAACTCAGCTCTGCAGGGGCTCAGCAATCTTCTGCTTGGACTGAACCGCCAGACTCTTCTCCTTCACTATGAAAAACCCAGGGATGACGGAGGGAGGGTGGCTCTCTAAAAGGAGGGAGAGTTCTCTTTTTACAGTCAGCAGTCTCATTGAGAGTTCTATCATCTCGGTGGCTCTGCGTCATACAGACAGAGGGGAAGCCTCTCCTCACAGCCTCTTCCTATCCTGGGGAAACCTGGAGTGGTAGGAAGGGAACCAGGCCTGGGCTTCCCTTAGCCAGACCAGACCAGACCAGTCGAGCCCATTCGATGTCAGACCAGTCGATGCCAGATCGACCAGACCAGACCAGTCCAGTCCAGTTTAGGTGAGGCAGTTGTTTCAGGTCCACATCAGTGAGAGGAGGATGAGAGGAACAGAGGAGTCTATCCATCAGAGAGACCAGGAGAGTTCTGCAGTCTGAAGGTTGGTCTGTGTGAGTGACTGTATGTCTGTCTCTGTGTCTGTGTGAGTGACTGTATGTGTCTGTGTCTGTCTGTCTGTCTTTGTATGGTCTGATTCCTGAGATAATGTCTGAAGTCCAAAGTTACAGACAGAGGAGAGGAGAGCTGCTGGTTCAACTGTGTGAGAGATAGAGGGAGGGGGAGGAGAGGATGAGAGAGGAGGAACGAGTGTGTGATAGAGGTGAAAGGGTGCATGTTAGGGGAACAGGTGCGAGAGAGGGGGAGTGAGGAAGACAAGGGATGGAGTGTACACAGAGAGAGAGAGAGAGAGAGAGAGAGAGAGAGAAAACTTAGAGAGAAACAAAAGAGAAAGAGAGAGAGAGGGAGAGCGGGGGATGAAGGAGGTCTAATCAGCCAGTGATTTTCTTGGCCTCCATATTCTCCGTCCTCTCCAGTCCCGTCTCTGTGACATCAGCAGAATCCAACTCCTCTTCCTCCTCACTCTGCCCTCCCTCCTCCTCCTCTTCTTCCTCCTCCTCCTCCTCTGTGCTGTCCGGGCTCTTCCCCAGCTGAAGGTTCTCCAGCGTCTTAGACACCCAGGACTCAATACGGCTGATGACCGCAGGCACCTCCACAGAGATGGGCTCTGGTGTGTACTCTTCCTCCTCCTCCTCCTCTTCCTCTGCCTCCTCCAGCATACCAGGGACCAGGGTGGAGGTGGTGGATGTGATGGAGGAGTTGAGGAGGTCCCTGCAGCTCCCATCCAGGCTACCTGTCTCCGTGCTCTGCTGGGAGGCCAGCTCCAACCGGTCGTCTGCCCGGCCCTCCTCTCTCTCCCCCGGGCCTGAGGCTGGAGCATGGACGGCTGCTCTGAGCTGGAGGGTAGTGGAGTAAGGGCTGCGGTTAGTGGTGGTGGAGGGGGGCTGGTTGTCTCTCTGCAACCCGGAGGAAGCAGCGGTGCGGCTGGGTTTAGCCTCCACAGGCTCCAGCCCGTCTGACGACTCCACCATACTCCTCCAGTTGGTCTCTGAGGAGAGAGAGAGGGGGAGGAGAGAGCGGGAAATAGAGATTTCAGATTTCATGTAAAGAGAGAGACTGAGCTCAAAGATGGGTCAGGATCAGAGTCAGGGTTAAAGGTCGGGATCAGGGTCATCGCTTACCGTACTCCTTCTCGTTGACCTCAGAGATGGGTTCAGAGATGACAGAGCAGAAGGAGATGGCGGAGGCGGCGGAGGGGTTCCTGGAGTGGCCCATGTGGTGGGTGACCTTCTTGACGTTTTTCAGCGCCTCCTCAGCCTGCTCCTGCTCCAGCGCTGACACCATGTCCTTGTAGGACTTACGAGCATCCTCCGTCAGAGACACCAGCCGGTTAAACAGACCCTAGAGGAGGGGGGAGAAGGAGGGGTGGAGGACGGGAGAGGAGAGAGAAAGAGAGAAAGACATAACATCAAGATTTTACACACTTTCATTAGTTTTTTTTTTTCTGTAAACAAAGACACCAACTTAAGGTATTAACAGTATAAGTGTGTCCTTACCTCTGCTAACAGTATTAACAACCGTTATAAACACACAGACAGGTTTGTGTTCAACGTCTTACCTCTGCTCCAGAGAAGTTGAAGATGCCCACCACACTGACAGGCACCAGTTTGTTGACACAGCGTCCCAGAGCCTTCCTACCCAGAGCAAACACAAACGGGATCTCCTGTTCTCTGGCCATGGCTATGACGTTGTACAGAGCCTCGTCTAGACCCCCTGGAACATAAAATAACACACAGTCACTACTACTGTAGAAATATCACTATATAAACAGTCCTGCTCCCTGGTCATGGCTATCTATCATGTTTTACAGAGCCTCACCCCTGCCATAGACAATACAGTCACTAGTTTTATGTATAAGATTTGATGCAGCCTGTGCTGAGCATATCAATATGCTACCGCCCTCTGGTGGACACTGTAAAATGGCAAATGTGGTTGAATATTTTAAATATTCATTAATTTAGCATGCATTTGGAACCCCACACTCACCCAAGATCAGGGTCAGGTTCAGTTAGGCACACTGTAGCAAAATGCTTTGCAACTGCAAAAAAAACCTTGTGTTCTTATTGGACCAGGTAGAGTAGTACACTCCGTGGTTCAATCCTTTTCAAAAAACATAAGGATTAATGACAAGAATGACCCCTGACCTTTGGCCTGGATCTTCTCACAGTTGGGGGAGATGAGGACACACTTGATCTTGTGGAGCTTCATGTGTTTGGTGACCTCTCTAAGGCCCATGACCAGTCTGCGTTTGGTCTTGGCTTTGCTGGGGTCCTTCTGATAAACCCTCTCCTGGAACCGGACCAGCTCTTGCAGCAGCATCGTCACACTCTCATCGATCTCCTTATTCAACACCTGGTTACAGTACCTGGAGACAGAGAAAGACACTAATATGATAACACATTCATCAATCTCCTTATTTAATACCTGGTTACATTACCTGGAGACAGAGAAACAGAGAGAGAGGGACTACGGTTGGGCAACATTTGGGGAGACCTCTTCGACGATATGCTACTCCAAATATTGCGCTATCCGATATAATCGTTTTGCGCCGTTAATGACTACATCATTCCAGACTGTGCAATTTTTGTATCTTATTTACGATATTATTGTCGCATTCTCATTAAATAATTGTAGTATGGTGAAAAAATAAGGCTCAGTTCATTAATTTAGACGTAAAAATTCAGTTTTGATTTGTACATTTCAAATAGAGTAGTCTTGCACATCACGTAATATCATCAATGTCAAATATCACGATATTTGATTTAATCATATATTGGCCCAATCCTAAGAGGGACACACACAAACATGTTAACACACACACACACACACACACACACACAAACAGGTTAACACACACAAAAAAAACAATATTAGAAAACACTCACATGCATACACAGACCAATATTATAAAACACACACACCATTGTGTAAATCAGTAGTTCCCAACTCCAGTCCTCCCAACAGTACACAGTTGTGTTGTAGCCCCTGATAAACACACCTGATTCAACTTGTCAACTAATCATCAATCCCCCAATGAGTTGAATCAGGGGAGTTTGTCTGGGGCAACAACAACAACGTGTGCTGTTGGGGGGATTGGAGGACAGGAGTCTGGGAACCACTGGTGTAGATATGGTATGATATGGTGTGAGGAAGAGAGGAGAGGCATAGCTTAGTGGGGCGGCAGGTAGCTTAGTGGTTAAGAGCGTTGTGCCAGTAACCGAAAGGTCGCTGGTTCTAATCCCCGAGCCGACTAGGTGAAAAATATGTCGATGTGCCCTTGAGCAAGGCACTTAACCCTAATTGCTCCTGTAAGTGGCTCTGGATAAGAGCGTCTGCTAAATAACTAAAATGTAAATATAATAGAGAGGTCGTAGGTTGTCTGACACAGTGCTGAAGAGCTGGGCGGAGACAAAGGGCCTACATCTGAAGACATTAAGAAACAAAGCAGTGTGTGTGTACATGCAAGTCCTTATTGTATAGCCCTGCTCTAAACACCCATTGGGCGGATAGATATTTATGTTACTAAATGCTTTTGTGTTGCTAACCCACCAAATGAGTTTATGACATTTCAACCGCTAGGATTCTCAGTACAGAACAATTTGTGTGTCTGTGAGAGAGAGACTCACTCTCTGAAGCGGCGGCTGTGTATCTTGGTGATGGCGTTAGAGGCCATGGGGCTGCCAATGCCGGAGGAGGCAGGGGAACCCTGGGAAACAGGTGTGATGCTGTACGGAGAGTTCTGACTAGCCGGGGACAGGGACGCGTCATCACTGGGCACGCTCAGACCGTTCTCTACAGGAAACAGACAGGGAGCCAAATATCACAGGGAGGTACATTAGACAACACCATGTCACACAAGCAGATCAGTAGGAGTATTAGTTTTAAAAGCATTAACTTTAAGACCAATGGAATGGTCTAAAATGAGCAAACTCCGCCAAGGTCCTGTTTGAGGTCATCAGTGAAGTGTAGCTCCTCCTCTCTCTGACCCTTAACCCCTGACCCCTAACCCTGTACCTACCCTCCTGAGAGGCAGGTTCCCGTGTGAGGTCGTCAGTGAAGTGCAGCTCCTCCTCTCCCTGTTCATCCTGGCCGGCAGCAGTCTGGTCCACACACACCTTCCCCCTCTTCCCCTCACGCTCCTTCAGAATGATCTACACAGAGAGAACAGAGACTGGGTTAGACCCACACACACAGAGAGACAGACAAGAGAGAGGCAGAGAGAGCGAGAGCTAGAGAGAGGAAGACAGACACACATTGAGAGAGCTCTATCCTCTCACCTTCTTCAGGGCGGTGGGTCGTTTGACTTTAGGGATCTCTCTCTCCTTCCCCCTCTTCAGGCGCGGAGCGCTAGAGTCCAGCATGTTGTGGGGGGCAGAGTGGGGCTGCTGGGCCTTCAACACTGACGCTACACCGGACCCTGCTCCTGGCCCGGCACCTGAACCATGGAACGGAGCTGCTGTACCCACTGGAAAGCAAGAGAGAGGGCAGTCAGAGAGAGAGAGAGGGCAGTCAGAGAGAGAGAGAGGGCAGTCAGAGAGAGAGAGAGAGGGCAGTCAGAGAGAGAGAGAGAGGGCAGTCAGAGAGAGAGTGACAGTGGCGGTGCAGTGTGTGTGTGGTGCGGTGCAGTGTGTGTGGGGTGCAGTGTATGTGGGGTGCAGTGTGTGTGTGGTGCGGTGC
>NW_028159812.1:0-65119 GCF_964263955.1 Coregonus lavaretus | reverse complement strand
TATCAACTGAGCTACATCCCTGCCGGCCATTCCCTCCCCTACCCTGGACGACGCTGGGCCAATTGTGCGCCGCCCATGAGTCTCCCGGTCGCGGCCGGCTGCGACAGAGCCTGGATTCGAACCAGGATCTCTAGTGGCACAGTTAGCACTGCGATGCAGTGCCTTAGACCACTGCGCCACTCAGGAGACCAAGGAGCTCTCCAAACAGGTCAGGGACAAAGTTGTGGAGAAGTATAGATCAGGGTTAGGTTATAAAAAAATATCTGAAACTTTGAACATCCCACGGAGCACCATTTAATCCATTATTAAAACATTTAAAGAATATGGCACCACAACAAACCTGCCAAGAGAGGGCCGCCCGCCAAAATCACGGCCCAGGCAAGGAGGGCATTAATCAGAGAGGCAACAAAGAGACCAAAGATAACCCTGAAGGAGCTGCAAAGCTCCACAGCGGAGATTGGAGTATCTGTCCATAGGACCACTTTAAGCCGTACACTCCACAGAGCTGGGCTTTACGAAAGAGTGGCCAGAAAAAAGCCATTGCTTAAAGAAAAGAAAAAAAAGCAAACTTGTTTGGTGTTCGCCAAAAGGCATGTGGGAGACTCCCCAAACATATGGAAGAAGGTACTCTGGTCAGATGAGACTAAAATTGAGCTTTTTGAAAATCAAGGAAAACTCTATGTCTGGCGCAAACACAACTCCTCTCATCACCCCGAGAACACCATCCCCATAGTGAAGCATGGTGGTGGCAGCATCATGCTGTGGGGATGTATTTCATCGGCAGGGACTGGGAAACTGGTCAGAATTGAAGGCATGATGGATGACGCTAAATACAGGGACATTCTTGAGGGAAACCTGTCAGCAGGACAATGACCCTAAGCATACTGCTAAAGCAACACTTGAGTGGTTTAAGGGGAAACATTTAAATTTATTGGAATGGCCTAGTCAAAGCCCGGACCTCAATCCAATTGAGAATCTGTGGTATGACTTAAAGATTGCTGTACACCAGCGGAACCCATCCAACTTGAAGGAGCTGGAGCAGTTTTGCCTTGAAGAATGGGCAAAAATCCCAGTGGCTAGATGTGCCAAGCTTATAGAGACATACCCCAAGAGACTTGCAGCTGTAATTGCTGCAAAAGATGGCTCTACAAAATATTGACATTGGGGGGGGTGAATAGTTATGCACGCTGAAGTTTTCTGTTTTTTTGTCATACTTCTTGTTTGTTTCACAATAAAAAATATTTTGCGTCTTCAAAGTTGTAGGCATGCTGTGTAAATGAAATTATACAACCCCCCCCAAAATCCATTTTATTTCCAGGTTGTAAGGCAACAAAATAGGAAAAATGCCAAGGGGGGTGAATACTTTCGCAAGCCACTGTACACACACACACCTCGTATTTCAACACTCTCCATTGTCTTGGCTACACTTTTGAGGATTAATGGGCCAGGACAATGTGTTACAGTACAACATACTACTGCCAGGACAGAGTGTTACATTACAGCAGACTACTGCCAGGACAGAGTGTTACAGGACAGCAGACTACTGCCAGGACAGAGTGTTACATTACAGCAGACTACTGCCAGGACAGTGTGTTACATTACAGCAGACTACTGCCAGGACAGAGTGTTACATTACAGCAGACTACTGCCAGGACAGAGTGTTACAGGACAGCAGACTACTGCCAGGACAGAGTGTTACATTACAGCAGACTACTGCCAGGACAGTGTGTTACATTACAGCAGACTACTGCCAGGACAGAGTGTTACATTACAGCAGACTACTGCCAGGACAGTGTGTTACATTACAGCAGACTACTGCCAGGACAGAGTGTTACATTACAGCAGACTACTGCCAGGACAGAGTGTTACAGTACAGCAGACTACAGCCAGGACAGAGTGTTATAGTACAGCAGACTACTGCCAGGACAGAGTGTTACATTACAGCAGACTACTGCCAGGACAGAGTGTTACAGGACAGCAGACTACTGCCAGGACAGTGTGTTACATTACAGCAGACTACTGCCAGGACATAGTGTTACATTACAGCAGACTACTGCCAGGACAGAGTGTTACAGGACAGCAGACTACTGCCAGGACAGAGTGTTACATTACAGTAGACTACTGCCAGGACAGAGTGTTACATTACAGCAGACTACTGCCAGGACAGTGTGTTACATTACAGCAGACTACTGCCAGGACAGAGTGTTACATTACAGCAGACTACTGCCAGGACAGAGTGTTACATTACAGCAGACTACTGCCAGGACAGAGTGTTACATTACAGCAGACTACTGCCAGGACAGAGTGTTACATTACAGCAGACTACTGGCAGGACAGAGTGTTACAGTACAGCAGACTACTGCCAGGACAGTGTGTTACATTACAGCAGACTACTGCCAGGACAGAGTGTTACATTACAGCAGACTACTGCCAGGACAGAGTGTTACATTACAGCAGACTACTGCCAGGACAGAGTGTTACATTACAGCAGACTACTGCCAGGACAGAGTGTTACATTACAGCAGACTACTGCCAGGACAGAGTGTTACATTACAGCAGACTACTGCTGCTAATTGCCCCATCTCAACACAACTATCACTATGTGTGTGTTTATACACCGATGAGTGTGGTTGGTTTCCCTCAGGATACTGTGATGATGCCCTGTTGAAAAGGAATGAGTTGGGAGCTATCACACTCTCTCTATCTCTGTCTCTATCTCTGTCTCTGTCTCTGTCTCTCTCTCTCTCTCTGTCTGTCTGTGTCTCTCTCTCTCTCGCTCTCTCTCTCTGTCTGTCTGTGTCTCTCTCTCTCTCGCTCTCTCTGTCTGTCTGTCTGTCTCTTTCTCTCTCGCTCTCTCGTTCTCTCGCTCTCTCGCTCTCTAACCTTTGACTTGATTTCTGCCAGGTGTTCCCGTTGGATTATGTCCTGATCACTGTGATCACCATGTACTTTGTGTTCACCTCCATGGCCGGCATCAGGAACATGGGCATCTGGTTCTTCTGGATACGGGTAAGGACAGGACAGCTCCCCACACACACACACACTCGCCCTTTCACATAATAGATTTTATATAATCTCATTGCTACATCCTATGTGGGGTAGATTAACCTGCTTTCTGTCTTTTTCCACGATTATCTTTCAGACATACTATCTATAACTGCATGGTTCCTGTCTCTATAACTTCCTAGGAGACATTCTGTATTGTTTTTAACTAGCTGGCAGACATACTAATCTAACTGACAGCAGATATACTAATCTAACTGACAGCAGACATACTCATCTAACTGACAGCAGATATACTAATCTAACAGACAGCAGACATACTAATCTAACTGACAGCAGACATACTAATCTAACTGTCAGCAGACATACTAATCTAACTGACAGCAGACATACTAATCTAACTGACAGCAGACATACTAATCTAACTGACAGCAGATATACTAATCTAACTGACAGCAGATATACTAATCTAACTGACAGCGGATATACTAATCTAACTGACAGCAGACATACTCATCTAACTGACAGCAGATATACTAATCTAACTGACAGCGGATATACTAATCTAACTGACAGCAGACATACTAATCTAACTGTCAGCAGACATACTAATCTAACTGACAGCAGACATACTAATCTAACTGACAGCAGATATACTAATCTGACAGCAGACATACTAATCTAACTGACAGCAGACATACTAATCTAACTGACAGTAGACATATTAATCTAACTGACAGCAGACATACTAATCTAACTGTAATGTGTTCGCTGACAGCAGACATACTAATCTAACTGACAGCAGATACAGTTGAAGTCGGAAGTTTACATACACTTAGGTTGGAGTCATTAAAACTCGTTTTTCAACCACTCCACACATTTCTTTTTAACAAACTATAGTTTTGGCAAGTCAGTTAGGACATCTACTTTGTGCATGACACAAGTAATGTTTCCAACAATTGTTTACAGACAGATTATTTCACTTATAATTCACTGTATCACAATTCCAGTGTGTCAGAAGTTTACATACACTAAGTTGACTGTGCCTTTAAACAGCTTTGAAAATTCCAGAAAATGATGTCATGGCTTTAGAAGCTTCTGATAGGTTAATTGACATAATTTGAGTCAATTGGAGGTGTACATGTTGATGTATTTCAAGGCCTACCTTCAAATTCAGTGTCTCTTTGCTTGACATCATGGGAAAATTAAAAAACATCAGCCAAGACCTCAGAAAAGAAATTGTAGACCTCTACAAGTCTGGTTCATCCTTGAGAGCAATTTCCAAACGCCTGAAGTTACCACGTTCATCTGTACAAACAATAGTACGCAAGTATGAACACCATGGGACCACACAGCCGTCATACTGCTCAGGAAGGAGACACGTTCTGTCTCCTAGAGATTAACGTACTTTGGTGTGAAAAGTGCAAATCAATCCCAGAACAACAGCAAAGTACCTTGTGAAGATGCTGGAGAAAACAGGTACAAAAGTATCTATATTCACAGTAAAATGAGTCCTATATCGACATAACCTGAAAGGCCGCTCAGCAAGGAAGAAGCCACTGCTCCAAAACCGCCATAAAACATCCAGACTACGGTTTGCAACTGCACATGGGGACAAAGATCGTACTTTTTGGAGAAATGTCCTCTGGTCTGATGGAACAAAAATAGAACTGTTTGGCCATAATGACCATCGTTATGTTTGGAGGAAAAAGGGGGTGAGGCTTGCAAGCCGAAGAACACCATCCCAACCGTGACGCACGGGGGTGGCAGCATCATGCTGTAGGGGTGCTTTGCTGCAGGAGGGACTGGTGCACTTCACAAAATAGATGGCATCATGAGGAAGGAAAATTATGTGGATATATTGAAGCAACATCTCAAGACATCAGTTAGGAAGTTAAAGCTTGGTCGCAAATGGGTCTTCCAAATGGACAATGACCCCAAGCATACTTCCAAAGTTGTGGCAAAATGGCTTAAGGACAACAAAGTCAAGGTATTGGAGTGGCAATCACAAAGCCCTGACCTCAATCCTATAGAACATTTGTGGGCAGAACTGAAAAAGTGTGTGCGAGCAAGGAGGCCTTCAAACCTTACACCAGCTCTGTCAGGAGGAGTGGGCCAAAATTCACTCAACTTATTGTGGGAAGCTTGTGGAAGGCTACCCAAAACGTTTGACCCAAGTTAAACAATTTAAAGGCAATGCTACCAAATACTAATTGAGTGTATGTAAACTTCTGACTCAATGGGAATGTGATGAAATAAATAAAAGCTGAAATAAATTGTTCTCTCTACTATTATTCTGACATTTCACCTTCTTAAAATAAAGTGGTGATCCTAACTGACCTAAAACAGGGAATTTTTACTAGGATTAAATGTCAGGAATTGTGAAAAACTGAGTTTAAATGTATTTGGCTAAAGTGTCTGTAAACTTCCAACTTCAACTGTATACTCATCTAACTGACAGCAGATATACGCATCTAACTGACAGCAGACATACTAATCTAACTGACAGCAGACATCTAACTGTCAGCAGACATACTAATCTAACTGACAGCAGACATACTAATCTAACTGACAGCAGACATACGAATCTAACTGACAGCAGACATACTAATCTAACTGACAGCAGACATACTAATCTAACTGTCAGCAGACATACTAATCTAACTGACAGCAGACATACTAATCTAACTGACAGCAGACATACTAATCTAACTGACAGCAGACATACTAATCTAACTGACAGCAGACATACTAATCTAACTGTCAGCAGACATACTAATCTAACTGACAGCAGACATACTAATGTAACTGACAGCAGACATACTAATCTATCTGTAATGTGTTGTCTGACAGCAGACATACTAATCTAACTGTAATGTGTTGTCTGACAGCAGACATACTAATCTAACTGTAATGTGTTGTCTGACAGCAGACATACTAATCTAACTGACAGCAGACATACTAATCTAACTGTAATGTGTTGTCTGACAGCAGACATACTAATCTAACTGTAATGTGTTGTCTGACAGCAGACATACTAATCTAACTGACAGCAGACATACTAATCTAACTGTAATGTGTTGTCTGACAGCAGACATACTAATCTAACTGTAATGTGTTGTCTGACAGCAGACATACTAATCTAACTGTAATGTGTTGTCTGACAGCAGACATACTAATCTAACTGTAATGTGTTGTCTGACAGCAGACATACTAATCTAACTGTAATGTGTTGTCTGACAGCAGACATACTAATCTAACTGACAGCAGACATACTAATCTAACTGTAATGTGTTGTCTGACAGCAGACATACTAATCTAACTGTAATGTGTTGTCTGACAGCAGACATACTAATCTAACTGTAATGTGTTGTCTGACAGCAGACATACTAATCTAACTGTAATGTGTTGTCTGTCAGCTGTACAAGATCAGACCCAAGAGAACCCGTCCCCAGGCCCTCCTCTTCCTCTGCATGATTCTACTGCTGATTGTCCTTCACACCAGCTTCATGATCTACAGCCTGGCCCCGCAGTACGTCATGTACGGGAGTCAGAACTACCTGCTGCAGGTGACCACAGGCTGGGTGGGTGGGTGTGTGTGTGTGTGTGTGTGTGTGTGTGTGTGTGGAGGGGGTGGGTGGGTGTGTGGGGGTGTGGAGTGTGTGTGTGTGTGTGTGTGTGGGGGGGGGGGGTTAAATCTTGTGTAAAAAAACAAGTCTTTAATAAGGTTAGAACTGAGCAAATATCTTTTAATGAGCATAAATCCACATCACTCACACACACCACTACAGTTCACCCCTATACCCAGCCTCATTCATCATCTCTCTGGCATTAATACCAGCGACTCCTTCTAAACCATTGTAGTAGGAAACCAGGGGATTTATAACTTAAGCCCTGCCCTAACATTCTTCCATTTAGGTTTCAGTGTCAATTTGGGTGGATTAAACCTAACAAACTCTGAAGGAGTGAGGGTTACATCCTCCTGAAGGAGTGATGGTTACATCCACCTGAATCCTCCTGAAGGAGTGAGGAGTGAGGGTTACATCCTCCTGAAGGAGTGAGGAGTGAGGGTTACATCCTCCTGAAGGAGTGAGGGTTACATCCTCCTTAATGAGTGAGGGTTACATCCTCCTGAAGGAGTGAGGGTTACATCCTCCTTAATGAGTGAGGGTTACATCCTCCTGAAGGAGTGAGGAGTGAGGGTTACATCCTCCTGAATCCTCCTGAAGGAGTTAATGTTACATCCTCCTGAAGAAGTGAGGGTTACATCCTCCTGAAGGAGTGAGGAGTGAGGGTTACATCCTCCTTAATGAGTGAGGGTTACATCCTCCTGAAGGAGTGAGGGTTACATCCTCCTTAATGAGTGAGGGTTACATCCTCCTGAAGGAGTGATGGTTACATCCACCTGAATCCTCCTGAAGGAGTGAGGGTTACATCCTCCTGAAGGAGTGAGGAGTGAGGGTTACATCCTCCTGAAGGAGTGAGGGTTACATCCTCCTTAATGAGTGAGGGTTACATCCTCCTGAAGGAGTGAGGGTTACATCCTCCTTAATGAGTGAGGGTTACATCCTCCTGAAGGAGTGAGGAGTGAGGGTTACATCCTCCTGAATCCTCCTGAAGGAGTTAATGTTACATCCTCCTGAAGGAGTGAGGGTTACATCCTCCTGAAGGAGTGAGGAGTGAGGGTTACATCCTCCTGAAGGAGTGAGGGTTACATCGTCCTGAATCCTCCTGAAGGAGTGAGGAGTGAGGGTTACATCCTCCTGAAGGAGTGAGTGTTACATCCTCCTGAAGGAGTGAGGGTTACATCCTCCTGAAGGAGTGAGGGTTACGTCGTCCTGAATCCTCCTGAAGGAGTGAGGTTTGGTTATATCCTTCTAAATTGGTGGATATAATGTACAGTACTGACAGTGAAATGTATTTCAGTCTGGTAAACAGCTGCCATTCCTTTTGTTTTGATTTGAATCTCTATTGGCTTGTTCTTTGTTTCTCCTTCATAATGATTATGTCCTGTTTTAGTTGTTGTATTGTCTAGGGTATTGGCCAATTGTCATGGAATTAAACTTGGCTTTGGTTCATGGTTGGTTGAAGGATAAACATGTGCTTTTAAATGTAAATGGCAGTACACCAAAATATGATAACAAACAGTCATTGCATTAGCTACATTCGGAGCATTCGCTACATTAGCTGCATTAGCTGCCTAGCTGCATTCACTACATTAGCTACATTAGCTACATTTGATGCATTTGCTGCATTAGCTATATTAGCTGCCTTAGCTACATTAGCTACACACCTTGGTGGAACACACATACCAGTATGATTACCATACATACATGTTTTATTTCCTGGATTGCTTTTGAGTTTAATGGAAAACTGTGTACGCTCAGTTAGTTTAAGTGCACATCCTTCATATTATAGCAAACAAACAGTACTGGATACTTTGTTTGCTATGGAGAAGAGAAACATGCCTCTTTTTGTGTGTGTGTTTTGTTTGTTTGTTTGTTTTTGATCAGAGCCCGATGCCACTAGGGAGTAATACCACTGGGACTACCAAGAACTGCGATGCCAATGCACCTCAAGGTAAGACTGCCATCTACACACACGCATACATACACACACCACGTACACTGACACACACACACACACACACACACGAAGACTGCCATCTCTAGCAGTACAGCAAGATGCTATATTTTTTCCATACATAGAGACCTACCAGTCCACCAGAGGAAAGGAGACCCAGAATTAAGAAGGAAGCGTGTAATATATAATAAACATATTACATAATATGATCAATGTTTAATCTCTCACAAAAGGCATACGTCCCAAATGGCACACTATTCCCTATTTAGTTCACTACTTTTGACCATGGGCCTTGGTCAAAACTATTGCACTAAATAGGGACTCGGCTGCCATTTTGGACACAGACAAGGAGTTTCCAGCGGGGGAAAAGAGTTGGCGGTGTAGAGGAGAGTTATCCTCATGCCCAACAGTGGTACACAAGACCTTCTTCGGTAATCTGTATCATTCATTATTCAACCAGGATGAATTCATATCAAGGACAAGCATTTACTGATGGATTACATGGCCTCCTAGCCTCCTCAGCACTCACTACAGTAAAGCCATGCAGACACAAACGTGAATATTCCTATTCCAGTGAGCAGGATCGCAATCATTTATTCATCCTACCTAATGCTCGAGGCAGAGCGGAGCCTGTCTTAGATAGGGTATGTGTCCCAAATGTTTAACAGAGAGCCCTATAAGCCATGGCCAAAGGTAGTGCACTATATACTATAGGGCAGTGGGATTCAACTCTGAGGTCCGGAGCCTGCTGGTTTTCTGTTCTACCTGATAATTAATTGCACCCACCTGGTGTCCCAGGTGGGGGGGGGGGGGTTTTGGGGGGGGGGGGCAAGGTGAAAAACTCAGTGGAACTGGCTGGAGGTCGTTGAGTTTGTTGAGTTTGAGGGATATAGGGGAAAATGCTGCCATTTGGGCAGCCTCTGAGAGGGAGAGGTTGAGGGCAGAGGAGTAATATAGACATTCACCAAGAACATTGTCAGCAGGGTTACCATGGAGAGAAGGTGTTTACAATGGAGAAGGAGTGTGAATGTAATGTGATGTGTTGCTGGGAGGTGGGGGGGTGCGTGTGACTGTGTCTGATGAGGAATGGGGGTTGAAAGGGTTGCTCTGGGCGACGGTTGCTGGCAGAGGGAGAGATATGGGGTATACAGTTTCTTTTGAGGAGGTTGGAGTTCTATGGGCTAAGGCTGGTCAGAGGGGGTGGGGAGTTCTTAGAGAGGTTGGAGTTCTAATGTTATCGTGAATGCATGTTGACAATACACTGTATGTGTAGCATCATGTATTAGTGTGTGGTGAAAATAACAAGGGAGGAAGGCAAGAAGAAGCTCTGCTGGCTGGTGCAGGTGGCTCACAGGGTGAGGGCTGGGATACAGTGGTCTAGTGTGAGTTGAAGTCATGGCTATCATTGACCCACACTGGGTGGGTTTGGATCAATCAAATGAAATTACAATGATTGTAGATTAGAGCTAATCTAGATGTTAGTAAATGTTGCCCATCTAATACAGGCCCATTCTAATACAGGCCCATCTAATACAGGCCCATCTAATACAGGCCATCTATACAGGCTATCTAATACAGGCCTATCTAATACAGGCCTATCTAATACATGTTGGTGCAACCCACCCTCTGCATTTTTCAACTCCTAGTGTGTATAGACCATATCACTGTATTAGTTACCAGCAGTTTGGAAGAGATACATTTACTGTGTCTAGTCAATGTAAAACCAACCACCAACAAACATACCGGGTCGGCTGTTGTTGTTATTTTTGCGACTGATATATTAGCTTGTGCATAATGAAAAAAAACAAGTAGTTAGAATGTTAAAAGTCAAAGGCCAAAAGCGGAGTAATTAACTACAAGGTGTGTGTGTGTGTGTGTGTGTTTTGTGTCATTGAGGTCAATCTAGTTTACATTGAGATGTTGTGTCACTGGCCTACACACAATACTCCATAATGTCAAATTATGTTTTTAGACATTTCTACAAATTAATTACAAATGAAAAGCTGAAATGTCTTGAGTCAATAGGTATTCAACCCTTTGTTATGGCAAGCCTAAATATGTTCAAGAGTCAAAAGTCAAATAATAAATCCAGTCACTACAAAGACACAGGCGTCCTTCCTAACCCAGTTGCTGAGAGGAAGGAAACGGCTCAGGGATTTCACCATGAGGCCAATGGTGACTTTAAAACAGTTACAGAGTTCAATGGAGAAAACTGAGGGTGGATCAACAACATTGTAGTTACTCCACAATACTAACCTAAATGACAGAGTGAAAAGAAGGAAGCCTTTACAGAATCATGCATCTTGTTTGCAATAAGGGACTAAAGTAAAACTGCAAAAATGTGGCAAAGAAATCAACTTTATGTCCTGAATATAAAGCGTTATGTTTGGGGCAAATCCAACACAACACTGAGTACCACTCTTCATATTTTCAAGCATGGTGGTGGCTGCATCAGGTTATGGGTATGCTTGTCATCGGCAAGGACTAGGGAGTTTTTTTTAGGATAAAAATAAACGGAATAGAGCTAAGCACAGGCAAAATCCTAGAGGAAAACCTGGTTCAGTCTGTTTTCCACCAGACACTGGGAGACAAATTAATCTTTCAGCAGGACAATACCCTGAAACACAAGGCCCAATATACATTGGAGTTGCTTACCAAGACAACATTGAATGTTCCTGAGTGGCCTAGTTACAGTTTTGACTTAATCAGCTTGAAAATCTATAGCAAGACTTGAAAATGGCCTGTTTAGTTATGATCAACAACCAATTTGACAGAGCTTGAAGAATTTTAAAAAGTAAAATTCTTCAAGTGTGCAAATATTGTACAATCCAGGTGTTCAAAGCTCTTAGAGACTTACCCAGAAAGACTCACAGTTGTAATCGCTGCCAAAGGTGATTCTAACATGTATTGACTCAGGGCTGTGAATACTTATGTAGCTCAGTTGGTAGAGCATGGCGCTTGCAACGCCAGGGTTGTGGGTTCGATTCCCACGTGGGGCCAGTATGAAAAATGTATACACTCACTAACTGTAAGTCACTCTGGATAAGAGTGTCTGCTAATTGACTGAAATGTAAATGAGATATTTCTGTATTTCATTTTCAATAAATTTGCAAACATTTCTAAAAACATGTTTTCACCTGTCATTATGGGGTATTGTGTGTAGATGTTTATATTTAATCCATTTTAAATTCCGGCTGTAACACAACAAAATGTTAATAAGTCAAGGGGTGTGAATACTTTCTGAGAGCTCTGTGTTACATAACAGATAAGTATTGTATTCTGAGCACTTATTCATATCACTACATTACGGATTAGTCTACGATTTCTCAAACAACAGACGTTTTACATTTATTTTTATTTTACCTTTATTTAACTAGGCAAGTCAGTTAAGAACAAATTCTTATTTACAATGACGGCCTACACAGGCCAAACCCGGACGACGCTGGGCCAATTGTGCGCCGCCCTATGGGACTCCCAATCACGGCCGGTTGTGATACAGCCTGGAATCGAACCTGGGGTCTGTAGTGACGCCTCAAGCACTGAGATGCAGTGCCTTAGACCGCTGCGCCACTCGGGAGCCCATCATGTAGTTACGTAATTTGACAGAAGGTTTGCAGTTTGGGAATTTCACAGAGTCACAGAAGGCCTATAGTAAGGCTTTATAGGGAGCGAGGAATGTAATGCTTGGGTGACTTGGGTTGTACTTTTGGCCCAACACATCCAGAGGAGGGCACTCATATGTAGCTCTGGAATTATAATTAAACTGAGCTGGGAATATGTAGTTACTGTCTTTATGTCAGTGAACCAAAGAGAGAGGCAGCCAAGCTTTCATGATGTATCGAAGACAGTTCTTCTCTCAGCACAAGAAACAGTTGTGTCATGATTTAAGTAAAGGCTACATAAAGGAGTTGATCAGTTTAATTGGTTGAAGTTTCCTGTTTATCAACCACTTCAGCACCGTTGAATCATTACCAACGAATGAAAAGCATTTTCAACTGTACCATTCTCTTTATTGAGAGAGAGAGAGAGAGAGAGAGAGAGAGAGAGAGAGAGAGAGAGAGAGAGAGAGAGAGAGAGAGAGAGAGAGAGAGAGAGAGAGAGAGAGAGAGAGAGAGAGAGAGAGAGAGAGAGAGAGAGAGAGAGAGAGGAGAGAGAGAGAAGAGAGAGAGAGAGAGAGAGAGAGAGAGAGAGAGAGAGAGAGAGAGAGAGAGAGAGAGAGAGAGAGAGAGAGAGAGAGAGAGAGAGAGAGAGAGAGAGAGAGAGAGAGAGAGAGAGAGAGATTAAGTGATTAAGTGATTAAGTATTGGCCACGGAGGCAGCACAGAACATGTATCTCCCTTGTTAGTGAGGAAAACAGTATTTGAATCTTGGACCCAGTTTGACTTGTTAGTGAATACAGTATCATGTGAATTTTGGATCCAGTTTGGGCTTCCTGTCTCTCACAATGAAGCAACAATCTGCTGCACAGAAGTTGCTCTGCGGGGTTACCACAAATCAATCCATCTCCAGTTGACTTCACGGTTTAAACCGACGCTATTTTTCACCCTCCGCTTGCCAGATATCACAGCCTCCCAATCTGTTTGTGTGGGTTTGGCCTTTTCCCATCTGTGGTCACTCTCTGTAACCCTCCCTCCCTCGCCACCCACCAGCAGTATCTGGATAAAGCTACACACACAGACACACAAAATATGGAGACAAAAAGAGACCATAGCAACACAATGCAATCTATTAGTGTTGTATAGCACTCCTCAGCAGCAGCTGGATGGCTCCACATCAGTTTATGTACTGTAGTGCTCCTAAAACTATGGGATATTTTAGTGCGTCACTATGAAGCTATAGACATTGCCACTACTGAAAGCTAGCAAACTGTTCCGTAACCAACGTCAAACTCATGTTTATGTATTCAATGCTAATTTGACGCTCTGTGGGTGAGAGGACAGTGAAAGCCAGTGGCTGAGGGGATAGTGAAAGCCAGTGGTTGAGGGGATAGTGAAAGCCAGTGTTGAGGGGACAGTGAAGCCAGTGGTTGAGGGAATAGTGAAAGCCAGTGGTTGAGGGGGATAGTGAAAGCAGTGGTTGAGGGGACAGTGAAGCCAGTGGTTGAGGGGACAGTCAAAGCCAGTGGTTGAGGGAATAGTGAAAGCCAGTGGTTGAGGGGACAGTGAAAGCCAGTGGTTGAGGAATAGTGAAAGCCAGTGGTTGACGGGATAGTGAAAGCCAGTGGTTGAGAGGACAGTGAAAGCCAGTGGCTGAGGGATAGTGAAAGCCAGTGGTTGAGGGGACAGTGAAAGCCAGTGGTTGAGGGAATAGTGAAAGCCAGTGGTTGAGGGGACAGTGAAAGCCAGTGGTTGAGGGAATAGTGAAAGCCAGTGGTTGACGGGATAGTGAAAGCCAGTGGTTGAGAGGACAGTGAAAGCCAGTGGCTGAGGGGATAGTGAAAGCCAGTGGTTGAGGGAATAGTGAAAGCAGTGGTTGAGGGAATAGTGAAAGCCAGTGGTTGACGGGATAGTGAAAGCCAGTGATTGAGAGGACAGTGAAAGCCAGTGGCTGAGGGAATAGTGAAAGCCAGTGGTTGAGGGGGTTGTGAAAGCCAGTGGTTGAGAGGATAGTGAAAGCCAGTGGCTGAGGGGATAGTTTGCCTGTAGTTGTTGAGAGGATAGCGAAAGCCAGTGGCTGAGGGGATAGCCAGGTCTTTGAGGTATATTGATCTCAATAGAACAACCGGGTAAAATAAATGTTTGGCTAAATAAAAGTTTAGTAGTTTTTTTAAAGCTAACTTGCGGTGATTTCTGATCCAGAGTCTTCATGAGGTACTGAGGCCCCTCACTGTGTCCCGGCATGATGGTCCCACAGTGAGTTAGCAGCTCATTGGGCTGCACAGCAGGTATAGACCACCCCTACTCCCACCGTTATAGTATGTCTACGGCAGCGCTGCGTTCAGCAGGCCACAGTTCATTAACTGTGTTTTCCCAAGGTCAGCATGCTTAGTGCGGGCAGTGTGTGGGCACTGTATCCTTCCACCACTGTATCCCTCCACCACTGTATCCTTCCACCACTGTATCCCTCCACCACTGTATCCTTCCACCACTGTATCCTTCCACCACTGTATCCTTCCACCACTGTATCCCTCCACCACTGTATCCCTCCACCACTGTATCCTTCCACCACTGTATCCTTCCACCACTAGACCTAGGCAGCTCAGGGACATCCTCGTGGTAGAGCAGAACAGTATGTTGATGTACTCCGTATGAACACACCAATGATGCACCATAAAGATACAGCCCATATTACTGTATCATCAGAATGTGAGGGCTCATGACCTGTAGATGTTCAGAATACCATTACACACATGTTTGGAAAGTGAATCGAAAGGCATGCCCAAAAAAAGAGGATATGGAGCTCCTAATTGTATTTCTCCTGTTATCCTCAGAGCCATATAATTATGTCTATGGAAGCAGTATATATGCGTGTATATTTATGGATCTGGTTATCCCTTGGCTGACTTCCCTGTATGCCCACATCCATTGCCCACTAGCTGTTCACCAGGGAGCATCTCCAATGTCAAGTTATTGAGACACTGCCAGGCTTTTATCCAACAGAACTTGTGCCGGCTCCTCCGACCAGCCTAGATGCTTTTAACACTACCGAGCCAAGTGCAGCTGTACTGTGCTGGCCTGATTATTCATCCACCATAGTGGTTTGAACCGTGATGGAAAGGACAGTGTGAAAAGATACACTCCGAGCCAGCACAGTACGGTTTGGGTTGGCGCTGTAGTGTGAAAAAGGTATTACAGTACCAGCCTGGGCCTCTTTTGGCCGTCTCGCATAACAGCCGTTAGCACAACGGACTAGGAAGTGTCCAGCTGAGACAACACATGGGACTGGGAGGGACCGCCCACCAGAAACTGACATGGTGTTGCCACACTTCAAAGAGTAGGCCAGAGTTGTCATTGGGATGGGGAGAGATTTGAACACACACCCCCTCTCCCTGTCAGTACCAGCCCTTTGCTCTGTAGAGTGTAGTGTAGTGTGGGGGGCACAGATCAATCCAAGCCTTGAAGAGCCTCAATGTGTCTTTAGGGTGAGGAGAGAGGATTTAAATCACAGCTTAATGTTGTCTCTTCCGTGAACATGTGTTTCCTTTGTGAGACCAATAGGTCTCCTTGACAAAGTGATGCAGGGGCAAGATGTCAACTAGAATTCAGCTTCCACATCCAGTATTATGTCTCAGATGTGTCCATGTCAATTTGCTTTCATTATCAATTCATTACGGTCCACTCATTTGTTTTGAAAACCTTGATCAAACAACAATGAATTTATTATTAACCTTTATTTAACTAGGCAAGTCAGTTAAGAACAAATTATTTTTTACAATGACGGCCTACACCGGCCAAACCCGGACGACGCTGGGCCAATTGTGCGCTGCCCTATGGTACTCCCAATCACGGCCGGTTGTGATACAGCCTGGAATCGAACCAGGGGGTCTGTAGTGACGCCTCAAGCACTGAGATGCAGTGCCTTAGACCGCTGCGCCACTCGGGAATGTTTGATACTTCTCTCTCTTGAAAGTAGTTCCTCAGGACTGGAGAATAGCCACACTCCTAGTATTACGTGTTACTTGCATTCTGAACTGAGAGAGAAGTGGAACTTCTTTGAGAAGTTAATTAATAGCCTGAATTACTTTGTGACAGTATCTTCACTTGTCTTTCCACTCATGTAAAAACGTGTGGTGTTTTTTATTTTAGTATTACGTGTTACTTGCCCTTCTGAACAGAGAGAGAAGTGGGACTTCATCACACTTTGAGAAGTTAATTTAAATAAGTTTTAGCTACAGAGGACCCCCCTCAGCGAAGAATAATGCTTCTCTCTCTCTCTCTCTCTCTCTATGTTTCTCCAGTTTTACAGTAGTGGATAATATTATCATATATCTCGCTCACTGCAGCGAGACACGAGGCCTACTGCCTATGCGTTCTGCAAGATCAAGTGGGTTACCATGGCTACCACCCAGCAAGTATCCCATGGTGGAACAGTGGGTGTTTCAATACATTCAGCTGCAAATCAAAAATGAAAAGGCTTTCTGCTCTCTTCTCCCTTAGTGAGATTGGGGTCGACTGACTGTTGTACCTGAATTTCCTATGTGGTTCTGATGGCTCAGTGTGCTAGTTAGAGCATGGTGCTTAGATAGCAACACCAGGGTTAGAGCATGGGGCCTAGCTAGCAACACCAGGGTTAGAGCATGGTGCTTAGATAGCAACACCAGGGTTAGAGCATGGTGCTTAGATAGCAACACCAGGGTTAGAACATGGTGCTTAGATAGCAACACCAGGGTTAGAGCATGGTGCTTAGATAGCAACACCAGGGTTAGAGCATGGTGCTTAACTAGCAACACCAGGGTTAGAGCATGGTGCTTAGATAGCAACACCAGGGTTAGAGCATGGTGCTTAGATAGCAACACCAGGGTTAGAGCATGGTGCTTAGATAGCAACACCAGGGTTAGAACATGGTGCTTAACTAGCAACACCAGGGTTAGAACATGGTGCTTAACTAGCAACACCAGGGTTAGAGCATGGTGCTTAGATAGCAACACCAGGGTTAGAGCATGGTGCTTAGATAGCAACACCAGGGTTAGAACATGGGGCTTAGATAGCAACACCAGGGTTAGAGCATGGTGCTTATATAGCAACACCAGGGTTAGAACATGGTGCTTAACTAGCAACACCAGGGTTAGAGCATGGGGCCTAGCTAGCAACACCAGGGTTAGAGCATGGTGCTTATATAGCAACACCAGGGTTAGAACATGGAGCTTATATAGCAACACCAGGGTTAGAGCATGGTGCTTAGATAGCAACACCAGGGTTAGAGCATGGTGCTTAGATAGCAACACCAGGGTTAGAGCATGGTGCTTAGATAGCAACACCAGGGTTAGAGCATGGTGCTTAACTAGCAACACCAGGGTTAGAGCATGGGGCCTAGCTAGCAACACCAGGGTTAGAGCATGGTGCTTAGATAGCAACACCAGGGTTAGAGCATGGAGCTTATATAGCAACACCAGGGTTAGAGCATGGTGCTTAGATAGCAACACCAGGGTTAGAGCATGGGGCTTAACTAGCAACACCAGGGTTAGAGCATGGTGCTTAGATAGCAACACCAGGGTTAGAGCATGGTGCTTAGATAGCAACACCAGGGTTAGAGCATGGTGCTTATATAGCAACACCAGGGTTAGAGCATGGTGCTTAGATAGCAACACCAGGGTTAGAGCATGGGGCTTAACTAGCAACACCAGGGTTAGAGCATGGTGCTTAGATAGCAACACCAGGGTTAGAGCATGGTGCTTATATAGCAACACCAGGGTTCGAACATGGTGCTTAGATAGCAACACCAGGGTTAGAGCATGGTGCTTAGATAGCTCAGCTGGTAGAGTACGGCGCTTGTAACGCCAGGGTAGTGGGTTCGATCCCCGGGACCACCCATACACAAAAAATGTATGCACGCATCACTGTAAGTCGCTTTGGATAAAAGCGTCTGCTAAATGGCATATCATTTTTTATTTTATAGCAACACCAGGGTTAGAGCATGGGGCTTAGATAGCAACACCAGGGTTAGAGCATGGGGCTTAGCTAGCAACACCAGGGTTAGAGCATGGGACTTAGCTAGCAACACCAGGGTTAGAGCATGGTGCTTAGCTAGCAACACCAATGTTAGAGCATGGTGCTTAATTAGCAACACCAGGGTTAGAGCATGGTGCTTAATTAGCAACACCAGGGTTAGAGCATGGTGCTTAATTAACAACACCAGGGTTAGAGCATGGTGCTTAACTAGCAACACCAGGGTTAGAGCATGAGGTCTAGCTAGCAACACCAGGGTTGTGGGTTAGAGCATGGTGCTTAGCTAGCAACACCAGGGTTGTGGGTTCGCTTCCCGCATGGGCCACATATACTCAATATGTGTCACTATCCTTATTTGACAGTTCTGTAGGTCACTGGAGAAAAGTGTCTTCTAAGTGAACATATTACCTTGTGCCATACAGAAAATACTAATCTCTGTTAGAGCAGCGACAGGAGAGAAGGTAACATGTGTTTTATACAAGCCATAATCCAGAGAAGAGAAGTGACTCAGGGCCCTAGGGGGCCATGTTAACATAAGAGGTTGATCCTGGACTGAGATGGCATGCTTTAAAACAGAATGTCCTGTCATAATTTACCTTATGTTCATGTCATCAATATATGATTTGTGACATATTGACAACTCTAAATATGATTTGTGACATATGGACGACTGTAAATATGATTTTGTCATGTACAATTAATTTTATTTAATCACCCTGTTGCAGGAAATGTTAAACTTGTAGCGTATTTGAGGTTTAAGTGTAATTTCCATTTTTTATTTGACTTGATCCCTTACGAAAAATGTATCAACCCCTCAAAATGTCCATTAATTATAATCCACATAACAATTCACATTTCCTGTTGCGGCAGGGTTATTTCCCTGCTGTAGCAAACTGGCTCAAATTAAGATCCTACATCTGTAATGGCCTTTGAACTTGTGATCCTTTTGTAACAATACAGTGTATTCGGAAAGTATTCAGACCACTTGACACTTTTTTCACATTTTGTTACGTTACACCCTTATACTAAAATTGATGAAATTGTATTTTTTCCTTGTCAATATACACACAATACCCCATAATGACAAAGTAAAAACTGGTTTTTAGACATTTTTGCAAATGTATTAAAAATAAAGAACTGAATGCCATGCCTGGAGGAAACCTGGCACCATCCCTACGGTGAAGCATGGTGGTGGCAGCATCATGCTGTGGAACTGTTTTTGAGCTGCATTATAGTATTCAGACCCTTTACTCAGTACTTTGTTGAAGCACCTTTGGCAGCGATTACAGCCTCGAGTCTTCTTGGGTATGACGCTACAGGCTTGGTACACCTGTATTTGGGGAGTTTCTCCCATTCTTCTCTGCAGATCCTCTCAAGCTCTGTCAGGTTGGATGGGGAGCGTCGCTGCACAGCTATTTTGAGGTCTCGCCAGAGATGTTTGATCGGGTTCAAGTCCAGGCTCTGGCTGGGCCACTCAAGGACATTCAGAGACTTATCCCGAAGCCACGTTGCCTTGGCTGTGTGCTTAGGGTCGTTATCCTGTTGGAAGGTGAACCTTCGCCCCAGTCTGAGGTCCTGAGCGCTCTGGAGCAGGTTTTCATCAAAGATCTCTCTGTACTTTGCTCCGTTCATCTTTCCCTCGATCCTGACTAGTCTCCCATTCCCACAGCATGATGCTGCCACCACCATGCTTAACCGTAGGGATGGTGCCAGATTTCCTCCAGACGTGACGCTTGGCATTCAGGCCAAACAGATCAATCTTGGTTTCATCAGACCAGAGAATCTTGTTTCTCATGGTCTGAGAGTCCTTTAGGTGCCCTTTGGCAAACTCCAAGCGGGCTGTCATGTGCCTTTTACTGAGGAGTGGCTTCCGTCTGGCCACTCTACCATAAAGGCCTGATTGGTGGAGTGCTGCAGAGATGGTTGTCCTTCTGGAAAGTTCTCCCATCTCCACAGAGGAATTTTGGAGCTCTGTCAGAGTGACCATCGGGTTCTTGGTCACCTCCCTGACCAAGGCCCTTCTCCCCCGATTGCTCAGTTTGGCCAGGCGGCCAGCTCTAGGAAGAGTCTTGGTGGTTCCAAACTTCTCCCATTTAAGAATGATGGAGGCCACTGTGTTCTTGGGGACCTTCAATGCTGCAGAAATGTTTTGGCACCCTTCCCCAGATCTGTGCCTCGACACAATCCTCTCTTGGAGCTCTACGGACAATTATTTCGACCTCATGGCTTGTTTTTGCTGACATTCACTGTCAACTGTGGGACCTTATATAGACAGGTGTGTGCCTTTACACATTTTACATTTTAGTCATTTAGCAGACGCTCTTATCCAGAGCGACTTATAGTTAGTGAGTGCATACAAATCATGTCCAATCAATTTAATTTACCACAGGTGGACTCCAATCAAGTTGTAGAAACATCTCAAGGATGATCAATGGAAACATGATGCACCTGAGCTCAATTTCTATTCGCATAGCAAAGGGTCTGAATACTTATGTAAATATGATTTTTCCGTTTATTTTTTTAAATAAATGTGCAAACATTTCTAAAAACCTGTTGTTGCTTTGTCATTATGGGTTATTGTGTGTAGGTTGAGTAAAAAAAAGTAATTTAATCAATTTTATAATAAGTCTAACGTAACAAAAGGGAAGGGGTCTGAATACTTTCCGAATGCACTGTAACTCAATATTACTTTGTCATTTATCTCTGATACAAGAAACCAGATTAACTATTTAATTTTCCAACTGGAAATTCTGCCAGCATATACAGTCGAACCGTACTTTAACATAAAAACCTGCTACAGTGGCTTGCGAAAGTATTCACCCCCCTTGGCATTTTTCGTATTTTCTTGCCTTACAACCTGGGATTAAAATGGGTTTTTTGGGGGTTTATATCATTTGATTTACACAACATGCCTACCACTTTGAAGATGCAAAATATTTTTTATTGTGAAACAAACAAGAAATAAGACAAAAAAACTGAAAACTTGAGCTTGCATAACTACAGTCGTGGTCTTCACAAACTTTGCTGCTTCAGTGTTTTTAGATATTTTTGTCAGATGTTACTATGGTATACTGAAGTATAATTACGAGCATTCCATAAGGGTCAAAGGCTTTTCTTGACAATTACATTAAGTTTATGCAAAGGGTCAATATTTTCAGGGTTGACCCTTCTTTTTCAAGACCTCTGCAATCCGCCCTGGCATGCTGTCAATTAACTTCTGGGCCACATCCTGACTGATGGCAGCCCATTCTTGCATAATCAATGCTTGGAGTTTGTCAGAATTTGTGGGTTTTTGTTTGTCCACCCGCCTCTTGAGGATTGATCACAAGTTCTCAATGGGATAAAGGTCTGGGGAGTTTCCTGGCCGTGGACCCAAAATGTCTATGTTTTGTTCCCCGAGCCACTTAGTTATCACTTTTGCCTTATGGCAAGGTGCTCCATCATGCTAGAAAAGGCATTGGTCGTTACCAAACTGTTCTTGGATGGTTGGGAGAAGTTGCTCTCGGAGGATGTGTTGGTAACATTCTTTATTCATGGCTGTGTTCTTAGGCAAAATTGTGAGTGAGCCCACTCCCTTGGCTGAGAAGCAACCCCAGACATGAATGGTCTCAGGATGCTTTACTGTTGGCATGACACAGGACTGATGGTAGTGCTCACCTTGTCTTCTCCGGACAAGGTGTTTTCCGGATGCCCCAAACAATCGGAAAGGGGATTCATCAGAGAAAATGACTTTACCCCAGTCCTCAGCAGTCCATTCCCTGTATTTAGTGCCATCCATCAATTCTGACCAGTTTCCCAGTCCTTGCCGATGAAAAACATCCCCACGGCATGATGCTGCCACCACCATGCTTCACTGTGGGGATGGTGTTCTCGGGGTGATGAGAGGTGTTGGGTTTGCGCCAGACATAGCGTTTTCCTTGATGGCCAAATAGCTCATTTCTAGTCTCATCTGACCAGAGTACCTTCTTCCCTATGTTTGGGGAGTCTCCCACATGCCTTTTGGCGAACACCAAAAGTGTTTGCTTATTTTTTTCTTTAAGCATTGGCTTTTTTCTGGCCACTCTTCCGTAAAGCCCAGCTCTGTGGAGTGTACGGCTTAAAGTGGTCCTATGGACAGATACTCCAATCTCCGCTGTGGAGCTTTGCAGCTCCTTCAGAGTTATCTTTGGTCTCTTTGTTGCCTCTCTGATTTATGCCGTCCTTGACTGGTCCGTGAGTTTTGGTGGGCGGCCCTCTCTTGGCAGGTTTGTTGTGGTGCCATATTCGTTCCATTTTTTAATAATGGATTTAATGGTGCTCCGTGGGATGTTCAAAGTTTCTGATATTTTTTTTAGAACCCAACCCTGATCTGTACTTCTCCACAACTTTGTCCCTGACCTGTTTGGAGAGCTCCTTGGTCTTCATGGTGCCATTTGCTTGGTGGTGCCGTTTGCATAGTGGTGTTGCAGACTCTGGGGCCTTTCAGAACAGGTGTAAATATACTGAGATCATGTGACAGATCATGTGACACTTAGATTGCACACAGGTGGACTTTATTTAACTAATTATGTGACTTCTGAAGGTAATTGGTTGCACCAGATCTTATTTAGGGGCTTCATAGCAAAGGGGGTGAATACATTTGCACACAACACTTTTCCATGATTTATTTTTTAGAATTTTTGAAACAATGTATTTTTTTCATTTCACTTCACCAATTTGGTGTGTATGTCCATTACATTAATCCAAATAGAAATCCATTTAAATTACAGGTTGTAATGCAACAAAATAGGAAAAACGCCAAGGGGGATGAATACTTTTGCAAGGCACTGTATAACATAAAAACGAACATTCTACTTAACTGTTATGTTATGCCTGCTGCTGCCATGGCAATGTCAGATTGACAGACAGGCAGTAGGTGCAGGTGGGGGCAGGGTTAGAGGTCAAACTTGTGACTGATTGGCCAGTGGTCCTCAGTGGTGTAATGGTTTCTAACATGTTGGTGAGCAGGTGCTGAGTGCCAAGCTTCTCCATTATCTCCTCTAAGGTCATTACCAGGGCTATTACTCACTCACTCAGCATATAATAGAGACTAACGTTTCTTAGGCTGGTCTGAAATTGCACTAATGGTCTTAATGCCACTGAGGATTTCACAAAAAGACATTAAGCTATTTTGAAAAGTGTGTCTCTCTCCGGTCTCTCTCTGTCTGTCTCTGTCTGTCTGTCTGTCTGTCTGTCTGTCTGTCTGTCTGTCTGTCTGTCTGTGTCTCCTTACCTCCTCACCATCTCTCTCTCCCCCCCACCTCTTCTGCTTTTTAATCTTTGTTAGGAATCGGATTAGGTGCTATTTGGAATAGTGCAATCAGACTTCTGAGTGGCACCAGGTTTAGATGAAAAGCCTCGGGCGGTGGGGAGAGATGGTAGTGCTGGGGCTGGGGAGGAGGAGGGAGAGGCCAGTTAACTGATATTATTAGGGATGGAGAATTTGGCCCTGCTGCTATTGGGTTGAGACCATTTATTTTGGATTGAGAAAGTCCCTTAACACTTTTTGGATTAAAACATGTCAGATGGGGCAGGCGAGGGCTAAGTTGTCATTCAGGTTGTTTGTCCAAAATGGATTTACTCTGGTTAGACCTTAGAAATGGCTAAACTTGTGGACATTGTTAGGCATTGAGGTACATTGATTATTTACTGAATTTAGGACCATGCTGTCAATCAAAGACGTATCCTAGGGTTGCAAAGGGAGGGTATATTACTGGAAACTTTCAAAGTTTACCAGTAAACTACCAGAATTTTGGTAATTTATATAAAATATATGACATAATGAAATAAGATGATTTTTAAATGAACATTATCCTTAATAAAACCATCAACAGGGTTGTAGTGAAAACCTACAGGAGGTTAGTTCTGCATGAATGGGGTTGGAGTTAAAACCTACAGGAGGTTAGCTCCAGGAACAGGGTTGGAGTGAAATGCTACAGGAGGGTAGCTCTCCAGGAACAAGGTTGAAGTTAAAACCTACAGGACGGTAGCTGTCCAGGAACAGGGTTGGAGTTAAAACCTACAGGAGGGTAGCTCTCCAGGAACAGGGTTGGAGTTAAAACCTTCAGGAGGGTAGCTCGCCAGGAACAGGGTTGGAGTTAAAACCTACAGGACGGTAGCTGTCCAGGAACAGGGTTGGAGTTAAAACCTTCAGGAGGGTAGCTCGCCAGGAACAGGGTTGGAGTTAAAACCTTCAGGAGGGTAGCTAGCGAAGAACAGGATTGGAGAGCCCTGCTTTAGACTGACTTATGTTCTTTAGAAACGGCTTGATTGTAACGGCAGAATAAAAAAATAAAAAAGACCTAAAGGAGGTTGACAGTATTCAGACCCCTTGACTTTTTCAGAAAGTATTCAGACCCCTTGACTTTTTCCACATTTTGTTCCGTTACAGCCTTATTCTAAAATTGATTGAATAGTTTTTTTCCTCATCAATCTACACACAATACCCCATAATGACAAAGCAAAAATACGTTTTTAGAAAGTTTTGCTAATGTATAAAAAAAAAAAAACGGAAATATCACATTTACATAAGTATTCAGACTCAGTATTTTGTTGAAGCACCTTTGGCAGCGATTATAGCCTCGAGTCTTCTTGGGTATGACGCTACAAGCTTGGCACACCTGTATTTGGGGAGTTTCTCCCATTCTTCTTTGCAGATCCTCTCAAGCTCTGTCAGGTTGGATGGGGAGCAGCGCTGCACAGCTATTTTCAGGTCTCTCCAGAGATGTTAGATCGGGTTCAAGTCCTGGTGAACCGTCGCTCCAGTCTGAGGTCCTGAGCGCTCTGGAGCAGGTTTTCATCAAGGATCTCTCTGTACTTTGCTCCGTTCATCTTCCCTCGATCCTGACTAGTCTCCCAGTCCCTGCCGCTCAAAAACGTTCCCACAGCATGATGCTGCCACCACCATGCTTCACCGTAGGGATGGTGCCAGGTTTCCTCCAGACGTGACGCATGGCATTCAGGCCAAACAGTTCAATCTTGGTTTCATCAGGCCAGAGAATCTCGTTTCTCATGGTCTGAGAGTCCTTTAGGTGCCTGGCTTTTGGCAAACTCCAAGCAGGCTGTCATATGCCTTTTACTGAGAAGTGGCTTCCGTCTGGCCACTCTACCATAAAGGCCTAAATGGAGGATTGCTGCAGAGATGGTTATCTTTCTGGAAGGTTCTCCCATCTCCACAGAGGAACTCTGGAGCTCTGTCAGAGTGACCATCAGGTTCTTCGTCACCTCCCTGACCAAGGCCCTTCTCCCCCGATTGCTCAGTTTGGCCGGGCGGCCAGCTCTAGGAAGAGTCTTGGTGGTTCCAAACTTCTTCCATTTAAGAATGATGGAGGCCACTGTGTTCTTGGGGATCTTCAATGCTGCAGACATTTTTTGGTACTCTTCCCCAGATCTGTGCCTCGACACAATCCTGTCTCAGAGCTCTACGGACAATTCCTTTGACCTCATGGCTTGGTTTTTGCTCTGACATGCACTGTCAAAAGTGGGACCTTATGTAGACGGGTATGTGCCTTTCCAAATCATGTCCAATCAATTTAATTTACCACAGGTGGACTCCAATCAAGTTGTAGAAACATCAAGGATGATCAATGGAAACAGGATGCACCTGAGCTCAATTTCGAGTCGCATTGCAAAGGGTCGGAATACTTTATTTTTAATAAATTTGCAAAAGAAATCTAAAAACCTGTTTTCGCTTTGTCATTATGGGGTATTGTGTGTAGATTGAGGGAAACATTTTTTTAAATCAATTTTAGAATAAGGCTGTAACGTAACAAAATGTGGAAAAAGGGAAGGGGTCTGAATATTTTCCGAATGCACTGTATATGACAGACAGTAAATATATAAAGTTCACATCTATTATAACTATCATGAAACAGTTTGACTTGTTCTATAGGCAAGAGGTACCAAGAAAAATATAACTTGTTGTTATGTTATCTATCTGTTGCTGCCTCAGAGAAGATAGACAGCATAACAACAAGCTATCTGTTGCTGCCTCAGATAAGATAGACAGCATAACAACAAGCTATCTGTTGCTGCCTCAGATAAGATAGACAACATAACAACAAGCTATCTTCTCTGAGGCAGCAACAGATAGACAACATAACAACAAGCTATCTTCTCTGAGGCAGCAACAGATAGACAACATAACAACAAGCTATCTTCTCTGAGGCAGCAACAGATAGACAACATAACAACAAGCTATCTTCTCTGAGGCAGCAACAGATAGACAACATAACAACAAGCTATCTTCTCTGAGGCAGCAACAGATAGACAACATAACAACAAGCTATCTTCTCTGAGGCAGCAACAGATAGACAACATAACAACAAGCTATCTTCTCTGAGGCAGCAACCGATAGACAACATAACAACAAGCTATCTGTTGCTGCCTCAGATAAGATAGCTTGTTATGTTATCTACAGGTATATGCCAGAATAATGGAAACACTTGAGTAAATGAGGGATACAAAGTGTATTGAAAGCAGGTGCTTCCACACAGGTGCGGTTCCTGAGTTAATTAAGCAATTATGCAATTAACATCCCATCATGCTTAGGGTCATGTGTAAAAATGCTGGGCAGGCTGTTATTTTGGCCAATATTGTAGCTATCATGGCTATGCCCCCATAGGATGACAATGCCCCCGTCACTGAATGGTTTGATGAGCATGACAATGATGTAAACCATATGCCATGGCCGTCTCAGTCAGCGCATCTCAACACTTATGGGTGATTCTGGAGTGGCGCCTGAGACAGCAATTTCCACCACTATCAACAAAACACCAAATGATGGACGTTCTCGTTTAATAATGGTGTCACATCCCTCCAATAGAGTTCCAGACACTTCTACAATCTATGCCAAGGTGCATTGAAGCTATTCTGGCTCGTGGTGAGCCAACGCCCTATTAAGACACTTTATGTTGGTGTTTCCTTTATTTTGACAGTTACCGGTATATCATAACTTTGTAAGAAAAGTGCTCTTTCAGAAGAGCAAGCAGCAGGAGAAAACAAGGAGGAAAAGACAACAGGAGAAAACAAGGAGAAAAAGAACACAGGAGAAAAACAAGGAGAAAAGAAAACAGGAGAAAACAAGGAGGAAAAGAAAACAAGGAGGAAAAGAAAACAGGAGAAAACAAGGAGACACAGAAAACAGGAGAAAACAAGGAGTCAAAGAAAACAGGAGAAAACAAGGAGTCAAAGAAAACAGGAGAAAACAAGGAGGAAAAGACAACAGGAGAAAACAAGGAGGAAAAGACAACAGGAGAAAACAAGGAGAAAAAGAACACAGGAGAAAAACAAGGAGAAAAGAAAACAGGAGAAAACAAGGAGGAAAAGAAAACAAGGAGGAAAAGAAAACAGGAGAAAACAAGGAGACACAGAAAACAGGAGAAAACAAGGAGAAAAGAAAACAGGAGAAAACAAGGAGAAAGGAAAACAAGAGAAAACAAGGAGACAAAGAAAACAGGAGAAAACAAGGAGAAAAGAAAACAGGAGAAAACAAAGAGACAAAGAAAACAGGAGAAAACAATGCTGCATTGACTGTGCTTTGCTTGAGGAGCCTGATACCTGTTGTTTTTGCAGTGACATGTTTTTTTATATATATATCTGTTGCTGCCTCAAAGAAGTCGGGTGGGCCTGGCCAATCTACAGCGCGTTATGAGCATCCCTCCTTCCCTGCATCACTCTTCCCAACAAATCAATTATAATTGTGTCAGTATCAAGAGGATTGTCTTTTGAATTGAATGACAATAGAATGTGTCAGTCAAGACTCCCTTCTCTTTGTTCTTAGAGAAAGGAGGCCATCGTGTCATCTTGCCTATATGCCTCTGTCCTGTCAAAACAGTACTGTTATTCCCAGGCTTGTCTGTTTGCTTATGAATACAGAATGATACATCCGGAGACCTTAACAATGGAGTAATTAAATGATGATTAGGAGGAGTCATGTGTTTTGCTTGACGTCTGTATTGCTACAGGAATTTAAAAAATGCATTTTAAAGATTAACTTTGAGCTTTTGACTGTTGACTCTTGCAAACAATGAAAACCCACTCCCTACTAATTAAGTCACTTACATAACTGTTGATAATGACAGTTACTCATATATTCAGTGGCCCATGTGGGAATCAAACCTATAACCCTGACATTTCCAGCACCATGCTCTTAAGATACTAAGGGCCAGAATATAATGTTTTTCTTTCAAGTTCAAGTTTTTATTACACTCATATAGCGGTCAATACAAACTGAAATCCATGAGCGTACAACATATCATAAAAAACTATTTTAAAAGAGTTCAGTCAGGATGGGAGCTGAAGGATGGATTGTTTCTCTGGAAGTTGAAGCAGTTCAGATGGTATCAAGAGCAGAGGAAGCGTTGATGGTCTCGGAGGAAGCCAGTCAGTCGGCGTCAGAGAGACGGTGAGGTCCGCAGCCTTAGCAACCGACCTCGCACGTTCTCCATCCTCCGGCTTTGCAGAAGATTAGCTAGAAAGCCACTCCTCTCCACTAACACCGTGTAGCACCCACTTGGGTGATGCTACTCAAAAGCAGCCACTAAGGCGCTGGAAGCGCACCACACAATGTTCAAGGTCAGAATAGCTTATCGCACTTCAGTTGCCGCTTCTATGAGCCATTGCAGTCCTCTCTCTTCGCTCCCCCTCATGCCGTTGTCATGGAAATCCAAACAAACAGTCCTGTAGAAAGCCTGCACGCTAGCTAGTTTAACTAGCTAACTGATGTCGATAGCCTGCTCGCTAGCTAGTTTAACTAGCTAACTGATGTCGATAGCCTGCTCGCTAGCTAGTTTAACCAGCTAACTGATTTGGATCATCAAAATGACCGGATTATCGTCAAAATGTAAATTCATTAAAAAAACAATGTCAATGGAAACAATTCCATTAAAAAACAACAACACTTAAAACACCTAATGATTACAAATATTTATAAAATTAACAGGAGTGATCAGGCTCTGGCTGCCATTACAAAATGTTTTATTTAAAAAACTCTACACTGACCCATGCCATTGGTTCCTTCATAGACATAGAATTACTAGAACAGGAAAAAACCCTCAGACGATAGCAATTAGACAATACACTCATGGGTGCACTCAATATGGTCGCCGGTCCACCCATCACAGATATTGACTTGACTGAGAATGTCCGTTCTAGTAATTCTATTTCTTTGGTGCCATTGTCTAGAGATCACTAGGAGAGGTCATCCAGAGAGCATAGTCCATTCTCAGAGCCTCCATAAGAGAAGAACACTAATCTGGACAATACAGTGGACACACTGGCAGCATCCCAAATGGAACCCTATTGCCTATTTAATGCATTACTTTTGACCAGAGTCCATAGGGCCCTGGTCAAAAGTAGTGCATTAAATAGGGAATAGGGTGCCATTTGGGACTCAGAAAACTGTTCACACATCAACAGGATTTAGCTAGACTTATCAATGGCCGACATGAAAACATCAGATCTGCCTTTATAAAGATGCTTCTCTGTTAGATCTACTCAGGTGTCTTTGTGAGCCTGTAGACTACAGCAGTGTGAATCCCTCAGACCACAGCTAGGCTTCTATCTGTCTGTGGTCTTCATCCTGCTAAGCTTTCCTTTCTCCCATCAGAGCCCAGAGCTTTATCCCCAAATGGCAGTTGGACAAGCAACAATCTCCATTTATTAAGTCAAGTGGTCTTTCCTGCTCAGTTCCCTGAACAGAATGTCATTCCCTCAGATAGTAAATTGAGAGCAACCTGTCGGGCTGTATCACCGCCTAGTACGGCAACTGCACCGCCCGCAATCGCAGGGCTCTCCAGAGGGTGGTGCGGTCTGCCGAACGCATTACTGGGGGCAAACTACCCGCCCTCCAAGACACCTACAGCACCCGATGTCACAGGAAGGCCAAAAAGATCATCAAGGAGATCAACCACCCGAGCCACTGCCTGTTCACCCCGCTATCATCTAGAAGGCGGAGACAGTACAGGTGCAGCAAAGCTGGGACCGAGAGACTGGGACCGATGTTTTTCATCGGCAGGGACTGGAAAACTGGTCAGAATTTAAGGAATGATTGATGGCGCTAAATACAGGGAAATTCTTGAGAGAAACCTGTTTCAGACTTCCAGAGATTTGAGACTGGGACGGAGGTTCACCTTCCAGCAGGACAATGACCCTAAGCATACTGCTAAAGCAACACTCAAGTGGTTTAAGGGGAAACATTTAAATGTCTTGGAGTGGCCTAGTCAAACCTCAGACCTTAATCCAATAGAGAATCTGTGGTATGACTTAAAGATTGCTGTACACCAGCAGAACCCAACCAACTTGAAGGAGCTGGAGCCGTTTTGCCTTGAAGAATGGGCAAAAATCCCTGTGGCTAGATGTGCCAAGCTTATACAGACATACCCCAAGAGACTTCCAGCTGTGATTGCTGCAAAAGGTGGTTCTACAAAGTATTGACTTTTGGGGGGTGAATAGTTATGCACGCTCAAATGTTCTGTTTCACAAGAAAAAATATTTTGCGTCTTCAAAGTGGTAGGCATGTTGTGTAAATCAAATGATATAAACCCCCAAAAAATCCACTTTCATTCCAGGTTGTATGGCAACAAAATAGGAAAAATGCCAAGGGGGTGAATATTTTCGCAAGCCACTGTATTGAGGCTAGTGGAGGGCCAGGTGAGTATCAGGGAGTCAGTTAAAGGTCTGTAACATATTGAGGCTAGTGGAGGGACAGGTGAGGATCAGGGAGTCAGTTAAAGGTCTGTAACATATTGAGGCTATAAAGATGAGAAGTGGAGAGACAGGTGAGGATGAGGGAGTAATATCTTTCACATGTAATTACGGCCAAGCACCTCAAACCCCCTCGCTCTTAGGCTAGACCCAGGTTCAAATACTATTTGAAATCATGTCAAATACCAAATCTGTGCTTGATTGATCTTGCCTCTTGCAACGGAACCATTAGAAATGTCTCAAAACTGCAAATCTGGAACTCCAGGCAGGCTAAAGCAATTGCTCAAAGTAATTGACAGATTTCAAATAGTATTTGAACCCAGGTCTGTTCTCACACCCAGAATTCAATTTCACTGCTAACCTATTAGGATTATGGTAACTAAAACTCCCATATGTAATAGGATAGTCTGATTTATTTGATCTATTCATCGATTTGAATCAGTGTTTTTAAATCCCCCTTAGATTTAATTGATTTATGTTATATTGCTAGAGTCCAGTGTCAATTGATGTCCTATGGATGTGATAGGAAAAACACACGTCTGTGCATCATTATAATTCTCATCAGACTTAATGCCTAGGTTGTTTTCTTTTACTAAACGGCAATGTATAGACTAGTGCAGTGTATAGACTAGTGCAGTGTATAGACTAGTGCAGTGTATAGCCTAGTGCAGTGTATAGACTAGTGCAGTGTATAGACTAGTGCAGTGTATAGACTAGTGCAGTGTATAGACTAGTGCAGTGTATAGACTAGTGCAGTGTATAGACTAGTGCAGTGTATAGCCTAGTGCAGTGTATAGACTAGTGCAGTGTATAGACTAGTGCAGTGTATAGACTAGTGCAGTGTATAGCCTAGTGCAGTGTATAGCCTAGTGCAGTGTATAGACTAGTGCAGTGTATAGACTAGTGCAGTGTATAGACTAGTGCAGTGTATAGCCTAGTGCAGTGTATAGACTAGTGCAGTGTATAGACTAGTGCAGTGTATAGACTAGTGCAGTGTATAGACTAGTGCAGTGTATAGACTAGTGCAGTGTATAGCCTAGTGCAGTGTATAGACTAGTGCAGTGTATAGACTAGTGCAGTGTATAGACTAGTGCAGTGTATAGCCTAGTGCAGTGTATAGCCTAGAGCAGTGTATAGACTAGTGCAGTGTATAGACTAGTGCAGACTAGTGCAGTGTATAGCCTTGTGCAGTGTATAGCCTTGTGCAGTGTATAGCCTAGTGCAGTGTATAGACTAGTGCAGTGTATAGCCTAGTGCAGTGTATAGACTAGTGCAGTGTATAGACTAGTGCAGTGTATAGCTTAGTGCAGTGTATAGCCTAGTGCAGTGTATAGACTAGTGCAGTGTATAGCCTAGTGCAGTGTATAGCCTAGTGCAGTGTATAGACTAGTGCAGTGTATAGCTTAGTGCAGTGTATAGCCTAGTGCAGTGTATAGACTAGTGCAGTGTATAGCCTAGTGCAGTGTATAGACTAGTGCAGTGTATAGACTAGTGCAGTGTATAGACTAGTGCAGTGTATAGACTAGTGCAGTGTATAGCCTAATGCAGTGTATAGCCTAGTGCAGTGTATAGACTAGTGCAGTGTATAGACTAGTGCAGTGTATAGACTAGTGCAGACTAGTGCAGTGTATAGCCTTGTGCAGTGTATAGCCTTGTGCAGTGTATAGCCTAGTGCAGTGTATAGACTAGTGCAGTGTATAGACTAGTGCAGTGTATAGCCTAGTGCAGTGTATAGACTAGTGCAGTGTATAGACTAGTGCAGTGTATAGCCTAGTGCAGTGTATAGACTAGTGCAGTGTATAGACTAGTGCAGTGTATAGACTAGTGTAATGTATAGCACTGTCTTCTTCTTCACACATTCAGTAGGGTAGTAAATGACGTGTGATAAGCATTTATGACAGTTATTAGTACCTGAATCAAAGCCTTAGATTCTAGAACCTCATTTTTGACAGTTCATTGTACCTGTATAAAAGCCTTAGATTCGAGAACCTCATTTATGACAGTTCGTAGTACCTGTATAAAAGCCTTGATTTGAGAACCTCATTTATGACAGTTCATTGTACCTGTATAAAAGCCTTAGATTCGAGAACTTAATTTATGACAGTTCGTAGTACCTGTATAAAAGCCTTGATTCGAGAACCTCATTTATGACAGTTCATAGTACCTGTATAAAAGCCTTAGATTCGAGAACCTCATTTATGACAGTTCATAGTACCTGTATAAAAGCCTTAGATTCTAGAACCTCATTTATAACAGTTAATTGTACCTGTATAAAAGCCTTAGATTCGAGAATCTCATTTATGACAGATCATTGTACCTGTATAAAAGCATTAGATTCTAGAACCTCATTTATGACAGTTCATAGTACCTGTATAAAAGCCTTAGATTCTAGAACCTCATTTATAACAGTTCATAGTACCTGTATAAATGCCTTAGATTCTAGAACCTCATTTATAACAGTTCATAGTACCTGTATAAAAGCCTTAGATTCTAGAACCTCATTTATGACAGTTCATAGTACCTGTAGAAAAGCCTTAGATTCAAGAACCTCATTTATGACAGTTCATAGTACCTGTATAAAAGCCTTAGGTCCTAGAACCTTATACAGTAGAAGCTTTTAGAAGTGCATAAAGCCCTCTGCACATCCAAAATGCATTTTCCTAGGTGAGTCACTTGTTACAGTACCTAGAATTCTCAAAATGGCACCCTCGTCCCATAGGGCTCTGGTAAAAAGTAGTGCGCTATGTAGGGAATAGGGTGCCATCAGAGATGTAGCCCTAGTCATACTTGCTTCATATAACCTGGCCAAAGAGTTTCAGAGTAGGAGTGCTGATTTAGGATCAGTCTTACCTTATAGATCATAATGAATACAGTTACTCTGAGAAGCTTTGTGAATACAGGCCCTAATGTGTTCTTCAAAAGCCTTCCCCTGAAGTATTTTCTATGGAGCAGAAGAGGATGTGCTCATTGAAGCAGTCTGTCTCCCAATCCAGACTGGAGGGTTACTCTCTTCTGGTCTGGCTCAGTTGATTGAGTTCAGCTGCACTTGCTCCCCAAATCCCGCCCTGACACACACAAACACCCTGGCATGCAGTGTAATGCTTTATAATTACCTCACACAGTATTAAAACCGAGTAGAGGATTAAATAATAATTCAATTAACACACCGTCTGGTTGTGGGTCCATGGAGATGGGATGTGCAGACTGACTGACTCTGACATTTCTCTAGCAGAGTTCTGGTGAGGTAGACTGGGGAGGATACTTCATGGAATACATCTCACCATTCACACACTAATTACTCTTGGAGTGGAGCGGTTTTCATCAGACCTGGGTTAAAATACTATTTGAAATCATTCCAGATACTTTATCTGGGCTTGATTGAGCTTGCCTGGCGCAATGGAACCAATAGAATAGTTGCAAATATACAAATCCCACCCATCTGGCATTCCAGGCCGGCTAAAGCAAACGCTACTATTATTTGAAAGATTTCTAATATTATTTGAGGTGATCCCAGGTCTGCTGGGGAGTGTACTTCAAGGAATAGATTTCACCCTTTGAACACATATCAGTCTAAGAATTGAGAAGTTCTAATTATTAATTACAACTAACTGGTGAGAAAGGCTCACATACACACACACCCTCTCTCTCTCTCTTCCTTATTTGACTTGAACAGACAAGACATGTTGCACTTTCTTTCAATTATTTAATTAAACATCACTTTCCTTCCTTCCTGGCCCTTTTTATTTATAACATCACATTTGGTATGACCATTGGAGATTTCTCAGAAAGCTTCACTCACGCACAATTTTCACAAACATTTTCAGGGTCCAGATTAGTAGAGCACTTCCGTGGTCAATTTTGTTGTTGTTGTTGAACCTTTCTGTTGCTATAAAAGCAGAGAGAGAGAAGAGAGAGAGAGTGTGTGTGAGAGTTCAGGAGACTGGAGAGAGGCTCTCTTTGTTGTCTTCACATACTTTCAGAAACGGAAGGAGAGTAGAATACTGAAAGATGTCCAGGACTAGAGTACTGTAAGATGTCCAGGACTAGAGTACTGAAAGATGTCCAGGACCAGAGTACTGTAAGATGTCCAGGACTAGAGTACTGTAAGATGTCCAGGACTAGAGTACTGTACTGTAAGATGTCCAGGACTAGAGTACTGTAAGATGTCCAGGACTAGAGTACTGTAAGATGTCCAGGACTAGAGTACTGTAAGATGTCCAGGACTAGAGTACTGTAAGATGTCCAGGACTAGAGTACTGTACTGTAAGATGTCCAGGACTAGAGTACTGTACTGTAAGATGTCCAGGACTAGAGTACTGTAAGATGTCCAGGACTAGAGTACTGTAATATGTCCAGGACTAGAGTACTGTACTGTAAGATGTCCAGGACTAGAGTACTGTAAGATGTCCAGGACTAGAGTACTGTAAGATGTCCAGGACTAGAGTACTGTAAGATGTCCAGGACTAGAGTACTGTAATATGTCCAGGACTAGAGTACTGTACTGTAAGATGTCCAGGGCTAGAGTACTGTACTGTAAGATGTCCAGGACTAGAGTACTGTAAGATGTCCAGGACTAGAGTACTGTAAGATGTCCAGGACTAGAGTACTGTAAGATGTCCAGGACTAGAGTACTGTAAGATGTCCAGGACTAGAGTACTGTAAGATGTCCAGGACTAGAGTACTGTAATATGTCCAGGACTAGAGTACTGTAAGATGTCCAGGACTAGAGTACTGTAATATGTCCAGGACTATAGTACTGTAAGATGTCCAGGACTAGAGTACTGTAAGATGTCCAGGACTAGAGTACTGTAAGATGTCCAGGACTAGAGTACTGTAATATGTCCAGGACCAGAGTACTGTAATATGTCCAGGACTAGAGTACTGTACTGTAAGATGTCCAGGACTAGAGTACTGTAAGATGTCCAGGACTAGAGTACTGTACTGTAAGATGTCCAGGACTAGAGTACTGTAAGATGTCCAGGACTAGAGTACTGTAAGATGTCCAGGACTAGAGTACTGTAAGATGTCCAGGACTAGAGTACTGTAATATGTCCAGGACTAGAGTACTGTAAGATGTCCAGGACTAGAGTACTGTACTGTAATATGTCCAGGACTAGAGTACTGTACTGTAATATGTCCAGGACTAGAGTACTGTAAAATGTCCAGGACTAGAGTACTGTAAGATGTCCAGGACTAGAGTACTGTACTGTAATATGTCCAGGACTAGAGTACTGTACTGTAATATGTCCAGGACTAGAGTACTGTAAGATGTCCAGGACTAGAGTACTGTAAGATGTCCAGGACTAGAGTACTGTACTGTAAGATGTCCAGGACTAGAGTACTGTACTGTAAGATGTCCAGGACTAGAGTACTGTACTGTAAGATGTCCAGGACTAGAGTACTGTACTGTAAGATGTCCAGGACTAGAGTACTGTAAGATGTCCAGGACTAGAGTACTGTACTGTAAGATGTCCATGACTAGAGTACTGTAAGATGTCCAGGACTAGAGTACTGTACTGTAAGATGTCCAGGACTAGAGTACTGTACTGTAAGATGTCCAGGACTAGAGTACTGTACTGTAAGATGTCCAGGACTAGAGTACTGTACTGTAAGATGTCAAGGACTAGAGTACTGTAAGATGTCCAGGACTAGAGTACTGTAAGATGTCCAGGACCAGAGTACTGTAAGATGTCCAGGACTAGAGTACTGTACTGTAAGATGTCCAGGACTAGAGTACTGTACTGTAAGATGTCCAGGACTAGAGTACTGTACTGTAAGATGTCCAGGACCAGAGTACTGTAAGATGTCCAGGACTAGAGTACTGTAAGATGTCCAGGACTAGAGTACTGTACTGTAAGATGTCCAGGACTAGAGTACTGTACTGTAAGATGTCCAGGACTAGAGTACTGTAAGATGTCCAGGACTAGAGTACTGTAAGATGTCCAGGACTAGAGTACTGTAAGATGTCCAGGACTAGAGTACTGTAAGATGTCCAGGACTAGAGTACTGTACTGTAAGATATCCAGGACTAGAGTACTGTAAGATGTCCAGGACTAGAGTACTGTAAGATGTCCAGGACTAGAGTACTGTAAGATGTCCAGGAATAGAGTGCTTTTTGATGGAGGAGAGAATAATTCAAATAGGAAGAAATAAAATGGAAAAAAACATGAATGCCTGAAATAGTGTCCTTGTTAGTACTGTGGGAAAGACTGTGGTCCAATGTAGATGTGTTTGAATGAAAGCTACCATACGTAATGCATCATGTAAGAGAAGCCAGCCAGCGCTCACTCTCCCCTCTCTCACCTCCCCTCACACACACACACACACACACACACACTCCCCTCACCTCTGCGTCTTTACTGAAGGTTGAATTACCTGATGCTCACAAGTGGCCCGTGTTCCTCCTCTAGTCTAGGAATGGTAACAGTGCTCTCTACACACACACACACAGTAGAGGTGTATTTCAAGGGGAAGTGGGTCAGGGGTGTTACACAGTCATTTGTTTAGGCAGACCGCTGTAGAGAGCCATCTGTGGAGGCGGAGACTCTGAGCCCTGTAATTCAGCAGGGCAGCTGGGGAGCTGCAGATGGCCGAAATGGTGGTGGAGGAATAACCAGGGGAAGAGGTGGTTGTGGAGAAAGAGAGGAGCAAGAGGGGGAAGAGGAGGGGGGATATATGAAAGAGGGATGAGAGAGGGAAGGTGGTGCAGGACAAAGAGAGGGAAGGTGGTGCAGACAACAGAGGGGGAAGGTGGTGCAGGACAAAGAGGGGGAAGGTGGTGCAGGACAAAGAGGGGGAAGGTGGTGCAGGACACAGAGGGGGAAGGTGGTGCAGGACACAGAGGGGGAAGGTGGTGCAGGACACAGAGGGGGAAGGTGGTGCAGGACACAGAGGGGGAAGGTGGTGCAGGACACAGAGGGGGAAGGTGGTGCAGGACACAGAGGGGGAAGGTGGTGCAGGACACAGAGGGGGAAGGTGGTGCAGGACACAGAGGGGGAAGGTGGTGCAGGACACAGAGGGGGGGAAGGTGGTGCAGGACAAAGAGGAGGAAGGTGGTGCAGGACACAGAGGGGGAAGGTGGTGCAGGACACAGAGGGGGAAGGTGGTGCAGGACACAGAGGGGGAAGGTGGTGCAGGACACAGAGGGGGAAGGTGGTGCAGGACACAGAGGGGGAAGGTGGTGCAGGACACAGAGGGGGAAGGTGGTGCAGGACACAGAGGGGGAAGGTGGTGCAGGACACAGAGAGGGGGAAGGTGGTGCAGGACACAGAGGGGGAAGGTGAGGGGAGAGACAGGGTGGCCGGGTTGCGTTCCTATCGTATAAGTTAGTCCCTCAGTGCATACTGACATTAGAAATGCCTGTATTGGGCCTCCTGAGTGGTGCAGCGGTCTAAGGCACAGCAACGCAGTGCTAGAGGCGTCACTACAGACCCGGGATCCATCCCAGGCTGTGCCGCAGCCGGCCGCGACCGGGAGACCCATGAAGCGGCGCACAATTGGCCCAGCATCGTCCGGGTTAGGGGAGGGTTTGGCCGGCCGGGATGACCTTGTCCCATTGCGCTCTAGCGACTCCTTGTGGCGGATAGTTGTACAGTGTTTCCTCCGACACATTGGTGCAGCTGGCTTCCGGGTTAAGCAAGAAGCAGTGCGGCTTGGCAGGGTCGTGTTTCGGAGGATGCATGGCTCTCAACAGCTTTTGATTGTCGATAGCTAGGTCTAGTACCTGGTTCTGACTGTCTGTCTGGTGGCCAACCTGCCTATACTGATAGATAGGCCTAGTGCATGGTTCTGACTGTCTGTCTGGTGGCTGACCTGCCTATACTGATAGATAGGCCTAGTATATGGTTCTGACTCTGTGGGTCCAACCTGCCTATACTGATAGATAGGCCTAGTACATGGTTCTGACTGTCTACCTGGTGGCCAACCTGCCTATACTGATAGATAGGCCTAGTACATGGTTCTGACTGTCTGTCTGGTGGCTGACCTGCCTATACTGATAGATAGGCCTAGTACATGGTTCTGACTGTCTGTCTGGTGGCCAACCTGCCTATACTGATAGATAGGCCTAGTACATGGTTCTGACTGTCTGTCTGGTGGCTGACCTGCCTATACTGATAGATAGGCCTAGTACATGGTTCTGACTGTCTACCTGGTGGCCAACCTGCCTATACTGATAGATAGGCCTAGTACATGGTTCTGACTGTCTGTCTGGTGGCTGACCTGCCTATACTGATAGATAGGCCTAGTACATGGTTCTGACTGTCTGTCTGGTGGCCAACCTGCCTAAACTGATAGATAGGCCTAGTACATGGTTCTGACTGTCTGTCTGGTGGCTGACCTGCCTATACTGATAGATAGGCCTAGTACATGGTTCTGACTGTCTGTCTGGTGGCCAACCTGCCTATACTGATAGATAGGCCTAGTACATGGTTCTGACTGTCTGTCTGGTGGCTGACCTGCCTATACTGATAGATAGGCCTAGTACATGGTTCTGACTGTCTACCTGGTGGCCAACCTGCCTATACTGATAGATAGGCCTAGTACATGGTTCTGACTGTCTGTCTGGTGGCTGACCTGCCTATACTGATAGATAGGCCTAGTACATGGTTCTGACTGTCTGTCTGGTGGCTGACCTGCCTATACTGATAGATAGGCCTAGTACATGGTTCTGACTGTCTGTCTGGTGGCTGACCTGCCTATACTGTGCCCCTCCCTTCTCCCTCGCTAGCTCGTTATGAAAGATGTGAGTGTTTGGGTTCTCGGAAGTACGGCAACTAATCAGTCTCCTCCGTTCAAAAAGTACTGTATCTTAGGAGTAGATTCCTAGCGGAATCGAATCTTGACTCTCAGAAATGGGAGTCGACGTGCAAGGTGTCGAGGAATCAATGATTTGGGAGTCTACTCGATTAATAGGTCGTTAACAGTTGGAAAAATGGCAGAAAAGGGTTGTAGTTTAAACGTTAAGAAATGTTTTCCATTTGTCATATCCCTAATTAGAAACAATAATAGGGGACGTTTTGGTTGAAACAATAACCCGATGGAGTCAGCCCAGTGTCTGTCAGACTGTCAGTACCCAGCCACTACCAGGACCCCATGCCTGGTCTGAGATCATTGAGATAGGAGCAGCTCAGCAGGGCCAGGTCACAATACCCCAGATGGCTCCATAACTTAGCCAGACAACACAACACGTCTCCTATCTCTACCATAGCCAGACAACACAACACGTCTCCTATCTCTACCAGTGGCGGCTCCTGAAAAAATTCTCAGGGGGGGGCAATTTTTCTGATGATTTAGGTGACCTACACACATTTAAAAAAAGATATGTCCAGCAACAACATGAAGACAGGGGCAGCATATACAGTGGGGAAAAAAAGTATTTAGTCAGCCACCATTTGTGCAAGTTCTCCCACTTAAAAAGATGAGAGAGGCCTGTAATTTTCATCATAGGTACACGTCAACTATAACAGACAAAATGAGGAAAAAAAATCCAGAAAATCCCATTGTAGGATTTTTAATGAATTTATTTGCAAATTATGGTGGAAAATAAGTATTTGGTCACCCACAAACAAGCAAGATTTCTGGCTCTCACAGACCTGTAACTTCTTCTTTAAGAGGCTCCTCTGTCCTCCACTCATTACCTGTATTAATGTCACCTGTTTGAACTTGTTATCAGTATAAAAGACACCTGTCCACAACCTCAAACAGTCACAATCCAAACTTCACAATGGCCAAGACCAAAGAGCTGTCAAAGGACACCAAAAACAAAATTGTAGACCTGCACCAGGCTGGGAAGACTGAATCTGCAATATGTAAGCAGCTTGGTTTGAAGAAATCAACTGTGGGAGCAATTATTAGGAAATGGAAGACATACAAGACCACTGATAATCTCCCTCGATCTGGGGCTCCACGCAAGATCTCACCCCGTTGGGTCAAAATGATCACAAGAACGGTGAGCAAAAATCCCAGAACCACACGGGGGGACCTAGTGAATGACCTGCAGAGAGCTGGGACCAAAGTAACAAAGCCAACCATCAGTAACACACTACGCCGCCAGGGACTCAAATCCTGCAGTGAGAGACGTGTCCCCCTGCTTAAGCCAGTACATGTCCAGGCCCGTCTGAAGTGCATTTGGATGATCCAGAAGAGGATTGGGAGAATGTCATATGGTCAGATGAAACCAAAATATAACTTTTTGGTAAAAACTCAACTCGTCATGTTTGGAGGACAAAGAATGCTGAGTTGCATCCAAAGAACACCATACCTACTGTGAAGCATGGGGTTGGAAACATCATGCTTTGGGGCTGTTTTTCTGCAAAGGGACCAGGACGACTGATCCGTGTAAAGGAAAGAATGAATGGGGCCATGTATCGTGAGATTTTGAGTGAAAACCTCCTTCCATCAGCAAGGGCATTGAAGATGAAACGTGGCTGGGTCTTTCAGCATGACAATGATCCCAAACACACCGCCCGGGCAACGAAGGAATGGCTTCGTAAGAAGCATTTCAAGGTCCTGGAGTGGCCTAGCCAGTCTCCAGATCTCAACCCCATAGAAAATCTTTGGAGGGAGTTGAAAGTCTGTGTTGCCCAGCGACAGCCCCAAAACATCACTGCTCTAGAGGAGATCTGCATGGAGGAATGGGCCAAAATACCAGCAACAGTGTGTGAAAACCTTGTGAAGACTTACAGAAAAAGTGTCATTGCCAACAAAGGGTATATAACAAAGTATTGAGAAACTTTTGTTATTGGCCAAATACTTATTTTCCACCATCATGTGCCAATAAATTCATTAAAAATCCTACAATGTGATTTTCTGGATATTTTTTCCTCATTTTGTCTGTCATAGTTGACGTGTACCTATGATGAAAATTACAGGCCTCTCTCATCTTTTTAAGTGGGAGAACTTGCACAATTGGTGGCTGACTAAATACTTTTTTTCCCCACTGTAAGTCAATACTGATATACACATTACTTGCTTCAAAAAGGCCTCATGGTTGAATTGGAAATATGTGCACCTGAGCATAATTCACAACAAGCAAGCAGGAGCTTTTGATAGAGGCTACTGAAAACATTGATGCAAGTTATTGGTAATAAGAAATTTTTATAGACTTCCATATTCTGCCCTCTTGTATAGATTTGTGAAAATGAACAGTGATAGACATTTTGCCTGAAAACAGAATTTGAAAATAATTTATAGAAAAGGTAAACACAGCTATCTGTATGGCTTTGTAAAAATGAACAACCATATTCTGGCCAATTGTATAGATTTGTAAATATGAACAACCATATTCTGGCCAATTGTATAGATTTGTAAAAATGAACATGAACAGATATTTTTTTATTTTTTTACTTTTTTTAAAATGAAAAATAACTATTTTAAACAACATCAACTGTGAACTGATTTGGGCGTGTGTGTGTTAAAGAGACAGACAGGGAGGGACAAAGAGAGAGAGAGGCTACATTACTTGTACTGAAACTGTTCTCTTCTCTCTTTCAATGCAGCAAAGCGGTCAATGACTTTCTCATTGAAATCAGGCATGCTGAGGACTAGTTTACTAGTTACTTTTTTGATGCGAGAAGTAGCTTGCTGCATGATCAAATTCAGCTGATGTGCATAGCAATGCATGTAATGGGCATTCTTGAAATGCTCACGCACCTTTTGCTGCACACCAGCCTTCTCTCCCCTCATCACACTGGCTCCATCGTAAGCTTGCGCAATGAGTTTGACTTTCTCGTCGTCGGCAAAAAGACCGTTCAGTCTCTCCAAAAGCACACTGGCGATTGAGACTGAGGTTGATTCCGAGATGGGAAGGAACTCAAAAAAGCGCTCCTGAACTTTGTGGTTGCTATCTATGTACCTCAGCACAAGCACCAGCTGTGTCTGTGTAGAAACGTCCGTGGTCTCGTCAGCTTGGATAGCTACGAAGTTCGCCGACTTCACCTCCTCCACAATATGTTCCCTCATGACCGCTAGCATACACTCCAGTAGCTCGTTTTGAATGGTCTTTGATGTGCCCTTGAAAACTTTAGCATTTTTAAGATGGTCATCAAACACCTCATCTAATTGTGCCACAAAGTTGACAAGTCCAAGAAAAATACCAGGGTTGGTGGAGCCCTCAGTTTCATCTTTGCCTCGCAAAGCTAGCCATCTTGACAGTAGTACGTGAATTGATTGACGCTGCTACCCGCTCTTTTCTTAGTTATGTTCATGGTTACTTATGTTACGTATGACGAAAGCGCGTAAGTGCAAGCCCTCCCGGAACCCATAGAGATTGTATTGAAAGCTCTGATATTTGAAAACAAAAAGATTTTACATGAGAGTCTATGAGAGACTTCTGGGGCGATTTTCAACCTGACTGAAATCGCCCCAAAAGGGGCGGGGCCATTTGAAGCACGACTTTAGCCTGATTGGACATTTAGTGGCAGATCAGACGTCTAGATTAGAACACTGATAACTACTGTTGCCGTGATATAATTGATTAGGAAAAAAATCCCTTCCTTTTCCCGTTTGGCAGTGCGTCGCCCATATCGCCCTAATGAACACACCGCCCCTGATCTCTACCATAGCCAGACAACACAACACATCTCCTATCTCTACCATAGCCAGACAACACAACACATCTCCTATCTCTACCATAGCCAGACAACACAACACATCTCCTATCTCTACCATAGCCAGACAACACAACACATCTCCTATCTCTACCATAGCCAGACAACACAACACATCTCCTATCTCTACCATAGCCAGCTAACACAACACATCTCCTATTTCTCTACCATAGCCAGACAACACAACACGTCTTCTACTTAATTTACCAAGGTCTCTTTCACAAGGGATCCCTTCATACACATCATTTACAAAATACAATATAATACAAATATACACAGATTACAACTAGAACACAGCCAACATAGCCAGACAACACTCTCCATCTCCATGTCATCCTGACTGTCTCTACCAACGTCAGTGGGGTCATCCTGACTGTCTCTACCAACGTCAGTGGGGTCATCCTGACTGTCTCTACCAACGTCAGTGGGGTCATCCTGACTGTCTCTACCAACGTCAGTGGGGTCATCCTGACTGTCTCTACCAACGTCAGTGGGGAAATCTAGGGCCTCTCTGATGGTGAAGGACATGTTTTATAGCTATGGAGCAGAGATTATTATGTATGTAGAGAGATTAGGTAGTTTTCTCGCTTAAATAATTATTGTGCTTGCTAGGTTAATGATTGACACATTTTCTTTCACATTTTTATCAGACCAATTGTGTTTATCTGACTGTTTTTTAAATGGTTGAATAATAATAACATGATAAATTGTTGACTACAGTATTTCTTTATGGATATTGCTATAGGAAAGCATATCACATATCCGTGGTGGTAGATGGCCTCCCTCAGGTAAATAGGCTGTATTATCACCACACAAAAATAATTGGGCCAGTTACATAAGTGACAAGCTTCCATGATCAATGGGAAGTGTGAGAATCAAACTGATTAAGTAAAGTGAGCTTCACTTTCAAAGGTTGACCATTATAATTCCCTCCAGTGTTTGGCTGTCTCACACACACACACACACACACACACACACACACACACACACACACACACAGGGACGACGATGTGTTTACGGTCCAGATAACAGCACTTGCTATTTACCCAATAAATCATATCCAAGGAGACACACCAATACTAACTGCTACAATACAATCCTTCACACGTAGCTAACTGCTAAAGTACAATACTTTACACATAGCTAACTGCTACAATACAATACTTTACACGTAGCTAACTGCTACAATACAATACTTTACACGTAGCTAACTGCTAAAGTACAATACTTTACACGTAGCTAACTGCTACAATACAATACTTTTACACGTAGCTAACTGCTACAATACAATACTTTACACGTAGCTAACTGCTAAAGTACAATACTTCACACCTAGCTAACTGCTGCAATACAATATTTCACATTTAGCTAACTGCTAGAATACAAGACTTCACATTTAGCTAACTGCTACAATGCAAGACTTCACACATAGCTAACTGCTACAATACAAGACTTCACACGTAGCTAACTGCTACATTACAAGACTTCACACGTAGCTAACTGCTACAATACAAGACTTCACACGTAGCTAACTGTTACAATACAAGACTTCACACGTAACTAACTGCTACAATACAATACTTCACACGTAGCTAACTGCTACAATACAATACTTCATACGTAGCTAACTGCTACAATACAATACTTAACACGTAACTAACTCCTACAATACAAGACTTCAAACGTAGCTAACTGCTACAATACAATACTTCACACGTAGCTAACTGCTACAATACAAGACTTCACACGTAGCTAACTGCTACAATACAATACTTCACACGTAGCTAACTGCATCAATACAATACTTCACACGTAGCTAACTGCTACAATACGAGACTCACACGTAGCTAACTGCTACCTACAATACAAGACTTCACACGTAGCTAACTGTTACAATACAAGACTTCACACATAGCTAACTGTTACAATACAAGACTTCACACATAGCTAACTGCTACAATACAAGACTTCACACGTAGCTAACTGTTACAATGCAGGCTAAGCCGTCTTTAGTAGGCTCCAAGCACTGGTTTCTTAATTGTATTTTCTTTATTTTATGTCAGGGACTGAGCACAAAAAATATTGCACCATATTTAGCTAAATATCTCATTGCTATATTGCATCTCCAGCTTTAGAGTGGACCTCAACACTTTCTCTCCAGATTTAGTTTTGGGTTAAATCACTGGCAAAGCCTGTTTCCAATCACATTGTTTGGACTCCCACCCCATTCCTCTGCCCAGCAGTATCTGTCCGTACAGCTCCTATTTATTTATTACATCACAACTCCTTTGATTTCCTTCTTATCCATGTAAACTCCCTTCCTTTCCCTTCCTGGGAACGGCTCAACGGGTAAGACTGGGGATTCACCAAACTCTGACAGAATAGGAAGCCTCCAAAGCCTAATGGCAGTCGACCGCCAATCTCCTCTTTCCTCCCCCTCTTCCTCTTCCTCCTCCTCCTCCTCCTCTCCTCCTCTCCATTTAGAGCTGAATAGAGCAACTGACTGGCCACTCTCTAGTGAATAGAGTGCCATTTGGTACACACCCTCAGCCTGTCATGGACACCTCAGCCCTCCAGCCCTGCAGACAAGTCAATTACACAGTTTACCCACTTCTTTTCAAATGGGCTTTTTTCTTGTCTTTCTTTTTTGTTGCACTGTGGTGACTGGAGAGCGGCTTAGCTATTACCCAGGATTCTCCTTGTCTGCACACACACACACACATAACAACCTTATTTATAGCTGTAGGGACAGTCTAAGATGGTTTGCATGGTTGGTTTGGGTTGTGCCTTAGAAAGGATTTCTGTGACAACTTGGATTTTCTTTCCTTAGCACACGCTTTGAAGTCACCTTAAATCTCCTAGCCAGATTCTAGTGCAACACTGTATATGATAGTTCATGGTCAAACTGTTTCTCTATCGTTTTGGCTAAAATTGTGATTTTCTACCTTACAGTTCAGTCATTATTTTATTTTTTTAAATTCTAAAGAAAACAGCAGCAGTTGCTGGCATGCCCATCCAGTCCCTCACCTCTCTGTCTTTAAACATATTATTTAGATATATATCTAAGCCTACAGTACATTAACTGTGTTTGTTGCTAAGATTCTGTCAACTGTGACTAAAACATCCTATATTAGGTAGATACCTACAGTACATATGAGATGTGTTGTTGCTAAGATACAAGCCTGCAGAGCATATGAGATGTGCTGTTGCTAAGATGCAAGCCTGCAGTACATATGAGATGTGTTGTTGCTAAGATACAAGCCTGCAGTACATATGAGGGCGGCAGGTAGCTTAGTGGTTAAGAGCGTTGTGCCAGTAACCTAAAGGTCGCTGGTTCTAATCCCCGAGCCGACTAGGTGAAAAATCTGTCGATGTGCCCTTGAGCAAGGCACTTACCCTAATTGCTCATGTAAGTCACTCTGGATAAGAGCGTCTGCTAAATGACTAAAATGTAAATGTAAATATGAGATGTGTTGTTGCTAGGATACAAGCCTGCAGTACATTTGAGATGTGTTGTTGCTAAGATACAAGCCTGCGGTACATACAGTACCAGTCAAATGTTTGGACACACCTACTCATTCCAGGGTTTTTCTTTATTTTTACTATTTTCTACAAAAAAGTGTTAAAACAAATATTTTACGTTGCGATTCTTCAAAGTAGCCATCCTTTGCCTTGATGACAGCTTTTTTGCACACTCTTGGCACTCTCTCAACCGGCTTCACCTGGAATGCTTTTCCAACAGTCTTGAAGCAGTTCCCACATATGCTGAGCACTTGTTGGCTGCTTTTCCTTCACTCTGCGGTCCAACTCATCCCAAACCATCACAATTGGTTTGAGTTCGGGGCATTGTGGAGGGCAGGTCATCTGATGCAGCACTCCATCACGCTCCTTCTTGGTAAAATAGCCCTTACTCAGCCTGGAGTGTTGGGTCATTGTCCTGTTGAAGAACTACTGATAGTCCCACTAAGCCCAAACCAGATGGGATGGCATATCACTGCAGAATGCTGTGGTAGCCATGCTGGTTAAGTGTGCCTTGATTTCTAAATAAATCACAGACAGTGTCACCAGCAAAGCACCGCTACACCATAACACCTCCTCCTCCATGCTTTACGGTGGGAAATGCACATGCGGAGATCATCCGTTCACCCACACCGTGTCTCACAAAGCCACGACGGTTGGAACCAAAAATGTGGAGACCAAAGGACACATTTCCACCGGTCTAATGTCCATGTTTCTTGGACCAAGCAAGTATCTTCTTCTTGTTGGTGTCCTTTAGTAGTGGTTTCTTTGCAGCAATTCGACCATGAAGGCCTGATTCACACAGTCTCCTCTGAATAGTTGATGTTGAGATGTGTCTGTTACTTGAACTCTGTGAAGCATTTATTTGGGCTGCAATTTCTGAGGCTGGTATCTCTAATTAACTTATCCTCTGCAGCAGAGGTAACTCTGGGTCTTCTATTCCTGTGGCGGTCCTCATGAGAGCCAATTTCATCATAGCACTTAATGGTTTTTGCGACTGGACTTGAAGAAACTTTCAAAGTTCTTGAAATGTTCCATATTGACTGACCTTCATGTCTTAAAGTAATGAAGAACTGTTGTTTCTCTTTGCTTATTTCAGCTGATCTTGCCATAATATGGACTTAGTCTTTTACCAAATAGGGCTATCTTCTGTATACCCCCCCTACCTTGTCACAACACAACAGATGGGCTCCCGAGTGGCGCAGTGGACTAAGGCACTGCATCTCAGTGCTTGAGGCGTCACTACAGACCCCCTGGTTCGATTCCAGGCTGTATCACAACCGGCCGTGATTGGGAGTCCCATAGGGCAGCGCACAATTGGCCCAGCGTCGTCCGGGTTTGGCCAGTGTAGGCCGTCATTGTAAATAAGAATTTGTTCTTAACTGACTTGCCTAGTTACATCAAGGTTAAATTAATTAAAAAATTAAAAAATGCATTAAGAAGGAAAGAAATTCCACAAATTAACTTTTAAGAAGGCACACCTGTTAATTGAAATGCATTCCAGGTGACTACCTCATGAAGCCGGTTGAGAGAATGCCAAGAGTGTGCAAAGCTGTCATCAAGGCAAAGGGTGGCTATTTGAAGAATCTCAAATTTAAAATATATTTTGATTTGTTTAACACTTTTTTGGTTACTACATGATTCCATATGAGTTATTTCATAGTGTTGATGTCTTCACTATTGTTTTACAATGTAGAATATTTAAAAAATAAAGAAAAACCCTTGAATGAGTAGGAGTGTCCAAACTTTTGACTGGTACTGTATGACATAAAAACACCATGTATTACGTATAGGTCTGCAGTACATTATGACATATGAGTTGTGTTAATGGCTAAGATTCTGTGAGCTGTGACTTCACCTGGAAGGTTATCCAGGGTTCAGCCCGATCCACAGTGACAGTGACATAGCTTTCTACTTTACCAGAAGAGTTGTTGTCTTTTTCAGTTACCGTGACACAGTTAGCCCGAGGCTGGGTTCCTCTACGGCGTTAACAGCCCCTCTAAGGCACATAAGTCAGGACAGGGGCACTTAAAGTTCCATTCTGGGATTTGAAAAACAAAAAAAAGGGTAGCCCTGCCACTTGTTTTGGTATACAGCTGAGGGATGGGGCTAGGGAAATGTAACCCCTCGCAAATGCAAGGGGAATTCCTACGTTTTATTTTTTTAAGAATCAATGGGTACATATCAAGAATTGGAATGACCATTGAACAGATTTTCAGATCCCAGATTGTAGCCTTAAGTGAGGACAGGGCCATCGTTAGTTAACACAGTTGCACAGAAAGTGCTCTGCTTGGGTAATAAGACTGCATGCAAGTGATTGCTTTGTCACACTTAATCGTACATACACTGCCACTCTGCGTTTCTTATTAAGGTTCATTGACCGTTGAAACTGATACGAACCCATTCCAACCCACCCTATTGGTTCTTACATCAATGTTTCTTCAACATGAAAACCAAAACCTACATGTGAATACCTCCATATTCCCACTTCATGGAATACATTGCTACATACTGTAGTGAGGAACTCTTTCATTTTAAGTAAACTCATAACTAGAATAATAACATTGATTAAAAGCAAAGATATTGAAATATATTAATGGCCTGAGGATGTTCCACCCCCCCCCCCCAGAAATCAATTTACAGGGTCCAATCACTCTGCTTCATCTTAACCTCGCAGTAACACCTGATGTGAAACGTACTTAAACCTGTTCTATCTGCCTCGCCTTGGATTGAGAATATCGCTCGTGGACACAGGGTTGTTAGTTGGTTGTTACTTTGCCAGTGCTCCAACCCCTCACACACTGACTCATACATAAGAAGGTAGTCTAAAATAAATGCATTAGGATGTTAGATTCACACCAGTTTCTGGTCTTACTTTCCTATGTCCCTGCTTTTGGTGTTACTTTGCTTTCTAAATCATAAGAAGGTAGTCTGAACCCTACAACCATTAGAATAGCAATCTCAATGACAACCATTAGGATGTCAATTTCTGATCTTTTTTTTTGGTCTTTTGGTCTGACTGGTCTTTTTAGTGCATTTGGTTTATAATGGCTCCTACTTACATCCCATTAACTGTTACATTATCATCATGATTCAAACAGATGCTGCAGTGCCTGTAATTTATGTAGGAGGCAGTCTCTTGAGGCTACCTTGTAATGGCGGCGGCGATGGGTCGCTACCATTTACTATAATGGCGTTAATTGCTCCCAGAATAAGATCCTTTAACATTTAAAGACATAATGGCTGCGTTTACACAGGCAAGGCCAATTCTGATTGTTTGCGCAATCATTGTCAAAAGACCTGATCTGATTGGTCAAAAGACCAATTATTGAAAGAAATATCAGAATTTGGCTGCCTGTGTAAACGCAGCCATAGTGACTTCAGTGAACTCCCAAGGCTGGCCATGTTGTGCTGTTGAAACATACAAATATACATATGTGTCATTTCAAACGCACAAAATGTTAAGTGTAAATTAAGTTTAGAGAACTAAGGTTAGAGTTGTACATTTTATCTCCTGATGTCAGGCTAATGCTAATGCTAATGCTAATGCTAATGCTAATGCTAATGCAAAGACTCATTCATTTTCTTTCTGTTTTTTTGTCTTCTCTTTTCAGACGAATGCACAGTGACAAGATCGTACCTTTTCCTCCACAAGTTCTGGTTCTTCAGTACCATCTACTACTTTGGTAACTGGGTGTTTATTGGGGTATGTTGGAAACTCAAAGATTTGGTTGACAATGTTCTTGCCAAAATATAACTGATGGTGTGACTGTAAGTGCAATTTCTAGTGTAAAGGCAGTTCATATTTACTGAGTACTGCTGAGGCTGCTAGAATTAGAGCTGCAATTGATTCATTGATTGATTTATTAAATTGATTGGACATTTAAAGATGACTCCCGTACTAGCGTCCTACATACTTAAACTGCATGCTCATTTTGGCGTTTGATCTAGTCGAATTGACTCGTCTTTTTCGACTCACGTGTTTTTTCAACAGCTGATAATCAGATAAATTGACGGGCTGTACCAAAATGAATGAATGGCGGGAGTCAGTGCAATCGCGCATTAGATGACGCATTCAGAGTATTATTTTCAAAATGTCACATACTATAAAAAAATTTTTGCATACTATTTATATAGTACGCTAGTATGGGTATTGGGAGACGGCCTATGACTTATTTCCATTTTTTCCACCTGTAGGTTCTCGTCATTGGCCTGGTGGTGTTTGATTGATTGATTTGTAACTTTCCATGTTTTCCACCTATAGGTTTTCCTCATCGGCCTGGTAGTGTCATGTTGTAAGGGGAAGAAATCAGTGATCGAAGGAGAGGTGGAGGCAGACGACTCTGACATGAGTGAAGACGAATATGTCCACTGACAATACCACATCCTGCCAGACCTGGGTTCAATCAAATACTATTTGAAATATTTTAAATACTTTTGCTTTAGCCTGCCTGGGAGTGCCGTGTGGGCGGGGTTTGCACGTTCGGGACTTTTCTGTGGGTTCACCTGCAAATTGCAAGCTTAATCAAATACAGTTTAAGTATTCAAAATTATTTTAAACGGTGTGCCCTAATGAATATGACCCAGGTCTGCTACCTGCATGGACCAGGAGACATTTAAACCGGATTGATCTTAAAATGGATGCTTGTATGATGGTTTCTGTTAGAACTGGTTTGGTATAACATAAGAATTTGGCAAGTGGATTGTTCATACAATGCAGTAAAACTTTGAAACTATGAATTTAATTGGAACTTTTGTTTTCTGTTTTCTGCCTGAGATTGCTTAATATCACACAACGTTGTGTTGGTACTGATTTATTATAACGGGAGAGAGTGATTGTGAGGTTGCTTTTTTAGTATTAGGGCAACTTTTTAGTTCTTTGTTCAGTCAGGTGTCTTTGTTCAGAGCAGTATGTGAACCCTGTCTGCGTCCCAAATGGCACCTATTTAGTATATAGTGCACTTCTTTTGACCAAAGCCCTATTGGACCCTGGTCAAAAGTAGTGCACTATATAGGGATTAGTGTGCCATTTGGGATGGAACCCTATTTGTATTACTATGGGGATTTGCCTGTTGTTTCAAACGTCATCTGCATCAATTCCATGTTTTTATGTTTCCAAAAAGAAAGATTTAAAGTTGCAAATTTCTGGTATATTTTTCTAAATGGGAGGATTACGGATTTCCTGCTTACTCCCTCACTATTCTGTGAATCTTCCAATCAGGAATAAAAACAGGGAATTTTGGGAAAGTTACCAACATTTTGCAACCCTAAGAAAGATCCATGGTTGATAACAAAATGGTGGATTATTAAACAAGCTTTATCCTGTGGTACTGGAAGTTCTGGGTAATATAAAGAGAAGATGTTGTTGGGGAAACATTCCAGGCTCACTTTATGTTTCTTATTTATTCTAATTCATCACATTTTTGTAGTCATGTGCATTTATGTAATATATGGCTCGATAAATGTTTAGCCTATAACAAATGTATTATTTTTAAGATCACTTACTTGGCACATTCAGCATGTTAACTTACAGCAACAAATATGGGCATGTATTTCATACCATATGGATAATGCACATTGCGGGGTTAAAATATATATTCTCTTATCCCTGGTTTTGGTCATGTTTGGTTGGGCTTAACTTGACTAACTGTTATTGCATTGATTTGCTGTAAAGTTATCTTAAGATGAACTGAGCATAATATCACTTGACTACTGATCACGATGTCAATTTACTTTATGAATTTGGAATAAAATATAAATTCTGAATGTATTATTGCTGTATTTACATTGTTAATCTATCACTTTCTAACGTTCATTCAGGGATTGCTTTGGACCTTCAAGTTGTGGTTGGCGTTGGCGTAGCCATTTTTCCTCAAGGACTAGACATTAGTGGTATTTATTGTGTCCTCTTTAAAACTGTTAATAAAGAGGCTGGCCTATCTTATTTTGTGTACCATGCACTTTTCATCACTGTACTAGATACCAGTGCATCGATTTAATCTGTCACAGTGGTCATTATTAACCTACAAGATGGCATGTAGCCGGCTTTAGTACAGTTGATATTAAAAAGTGCTGACTCATCGCAGGCTGTAGTATTTATTTACCTTCTAGTCATCACCATGGTGAAGCTTAATCAATGGCTTCTAGTACTAATGCGTGTACACAGATATAAAATATGAAGGATCAGCACAGTGGTGATTCCTGGGGCTACATACTATAGAAAAAAAGGCTGGTGTTAAGAAAGACCTTAAGTCTCCACTATCCCCTGTACACAGATACACACTTCATTCTCTGAAGCAGCCCAATTATCTGACATCTGGTTGGTAGGTTGGTCCAAGAATGCACTGCATCTGTTCCAGGTGAGAACATGAAAAACACACACAACAGATGGGAAGGATCCAGAGAAGAAATAACTAGCACTATGGCTGTGTTTACACAGGCAGCCCAATAAATAACTACATGTCCTGCTGTACTATACTATTCTATGGTCATCCTGGAATATTGTGTGGTTTTGTTGAGTTCTGGAACAATGAGCTGATTCCTACCACAGCCAATTTGAAAGGTTTTTCATAAGACCCTAAAGGTCATCATTCATTTGTGATATGGGTCAAAGGTGGTGTGAAGTGAAAACACAATATACAGCTCAAATCAAATCACAGTTTATTGGTCCGTACACATATATTTGCAGATGTTATCGCAGGTGCCGCGAAATGCTTATGTTTCTAGCTCCAACAGTGCAGTAATACTGAACAATACAAAACAATACACACACATAATGAAACTAAAGAAATCAGAATGAGCAACGTCTGGAATATAAATCTATATGCACAGTCAGGGTTCTGTTTCTGTTTTAGAACACACTTAGAAAGTGACTTAATAATGCAATGTTCTGCACAGGTCACGTTTGTTTATTCCTGTTTGTCTGGTTTTCCATTCTATTGTTGTGGTCCTTTGGGATGGACAGAGAGTGAAGAATACCTTTCCCACTCTGAGAGGCAGTCAAAGTCCATCTTCTACAACAGACATCCTGACCAGAGGGACCTTTAGGCAATGCTTTAAAATGTTTTATTCATGGTTTTTACAGACCCCAGAGCTTGCAGTACTCACAAACAGGCTGGCTGGGATCACTGCACTTAAAAAGAGGTCCATTTGTGTTGTTCCTTTGAGAGACCAGCATGGGGTTAGTGGTTCTCCCAGTTAAATCAACTCGAGAACTTTGGATTTGACATCTTGGCCTTCATTGTATAACATCCTTATTGTTTGATGAACTGATGAAGGGAGAGATCGCTAGTGTTCTACACAGCAATGGACTCTAGATGGACTGTTGTTACATGTACTGTGGATGGATGAACAGCTAATCTCTCACAACGTTGCTGGAGGGCTATTGGTTTCACATTATCTTATGTTACATTGTCCATCATGCCTTTTTGGGTCAGCTTTTGTCCCATCTTTCAAAAGCCAAACTAGTGGTCTAAGGCTATTGTATATCACATGAAAAGAATCATAAAGCTACAAGCATTATGACATTAATGTCTGAGCCATTTACAAAATGTTGTAAATTGATAGGTTGCCATTCTCAATTGCTCTGACAAGATGTACTGTATACGGTGTCTTGTAAACGTCTTTCCGTTTCAATCATTATTTCATACGTTTTTCTACAGAGAATAAAACGTTTTCTTGACCGTACACAATGTATATTATACTGGGTTAGTGATGTCTTGTTGGGAGATGTATGGTACATAATGTATATTATACTGTGTTAGTGATGTCTTGTTGGGAGATGTATGGTACATAATGTATATTATACTGTGTTAGTGATGTCTTGTTGGGAGATGTATGGTACATAATGTATATTATACTGTGTTAGTGATGTCTTGTTGGGAGATGTATGGTACATAATGTATATTATACTGTGTTAGTGATGTCTTGTTGGGAGATGTATGGTACATAATGTATATTATACTGTGTTAGTGATGTCTTGTTGGGAGATGTATGGTACATAATGTATATTATACTGTGTTAGTGATGTCTTGTTGGGAGATGTATGGTACATAATGTATATTATACTGTGTTAGTGATGTCTTGTTGGGAGATGTATGGTACATAATGTATATTATACTGTGTTAGTGATGTCTTGTTGGGAGATGTATGGTACATAATATATATTATACTGTGTTAGTGATGTCTTGTTGGGAGATGTATGGTACATAATATATATTATACTGTGTTAGTGATGTCTTGTTGGGAGGTACATTAACATAATTTATTCATGGGAGGAAATGACACAATGAGACAGAAAGGAATGTCTAAATGGATGTGGTGGAATTGTTGCATTTGAAAATGGATAGAATATAATGTACTCCACAGCTCCCTTCCACTGGCACTGTTCCAGTCTTCCCTTCCACTGGCACTGTTCTAGTCTTCCCTTCCACTGGCACTGTTCCAGTCTTCCCTTCCACTGGCACTGTTCCAGTCTTCCCTTCCACTGGCACTGTTCCAGTCTTCCCTTACACTGGCACTGTTCCAGTCTTCCCTTCCACTGGCACTGTTCTAGTCTTCCCTTCCACTGTTCCAGTCTTCCCTTCCACTGGCACTGTTCCAGTCTTCCCTTCCACTGGCACTGTTCCAGTCTTCCCTTCCACTGGCACTGTTCTAGTCTTCCCTTCCACTGTTCCAGTCTTCCCTTCCACTGGCACTGTTCCAGTCTTCCCTTCCACTGGCATTGTTCCAGTCTTCCCTTCCACTGGCATTGTTCCAGTCTTCCCTTCCACTGGCACTGTTCTAGTCTTCCCTTCCACTGGCACTGTTCTAGTCTTCCCTTCCACTGTCACTGTTCCAGTCTTCCCTTACACTGGCACTGTTCCAGTCTTCCCTTCCACTGGCACTGTTCCAGTCTTCCCTTCCACTGGCACTGTTCCAGTCTTCCCTTCCACTGGCACTGTTCCAGTCTTCCCTTCCACTGGCACTGTTCCAGTCTTCCCTTCCACTGGCACTGTTCTAGTCTTCCCTTCCACTGTTCCAGTCTTCCCTTCCACTGGCACTGTTCCAGTCTTCCCTGGAATGCATTCTAAGGAGTGTGCTAGTGTGAATATTGGAACGTAGACCCTGTGACAGTTTCTGTGAATGATGCTTGATTGACCTACTAGCCTGGTCCCAGATCTGTTTTTGTTGTCTTGTAGCCTGGTCCCAGATCTGTTTTTGTTGTCTTGTAGCCTGGTCCCAGATCTGTTTGTGTTGTCTTGTAGCCTGGTCTCAAATCTTTTTGTGGTGTCTTGTAGCCTGGTCTCAGATCTTTTTGTGTTGTCTTGAAGCCAGGTCCCAGATATGTTTGTGTTGTCTTGAAGCCAGGTGCCAGATCTGTTTGTGTTGTCTTGTAGCCTGGTCTCAAATCTTTTTGTGTTGTCTTGAAGCCAGGTCCCAGATCTGTTTGTGTTGTCTTGAAGCCAGGTCCCAGATCTGTTTGTGTTGTCTTGAAGCCAGGTCCCAGATCTGTTTGTGTTGTCTTGTAGCCTGGTCCCAGATCTGTTTGTGTTGTCTTGAAGCCAGGTCCCAGATCTGTTTGTGTTGTCTTGAAGCCAGGTCCCAGATCTGTTTGTGTTGTCTTGTAGCCAGGTCCCAGATCTGTTTGTGTTGTCTTGAAGCCTGGTTCCAGATCTGTTTGTGTTGTCTTGAAGCCAGGTCCCAGATCTGTTTGTGTTGTCTTGAAGCCAGGTCCCAGATCTGTTTGTGTTGTCTTGAAGCCAGGTCCCAGATCTGTTTGTGTTGTCTTGAAGCCAGGTCCCAGATCTGTTTGTGTTGTCTTGAAGCCAGGTCCCAGATCTGTTTGTGTTGTCTTGTAGCCTGGTTCCAGACTCTCTTTCACTGACACTGGACTCTACCCACACACTCACACATACTTACACTGACACCCCAACACGCATTACACACACGCTACATACATACACACACACACACACTCACACACACACACTCACATACACACACACACACTCACACACACACACACACACACACACACACACACACACACACACTCACACACACACACACACACACACACACACACTTTCACACTAACCACATACGCTACTGCTACAGCTCAGTCTATTATCCTGTTGCCTAGTAACTTTATCCCTACCTATATGTACATATCTACAGTCGTGGTCAAAAGTTTTGAGAATGTCACAAATATTAATTTTCACAAAGTCTGCTGCCTCAGTTTTTATGATGACAATTTGCATATACTCCAGAATGTTATGAAGAGTGATCAGATGAATTGCAATTAATTGGAAAGTCCCTCTTTGCCATGAAAATGAACTTAATCCCCCAAAAACATTTCTACTGCATTTCAGCCCTGCCACAAAAGGACAAGCTGACATCATGTCAGTGATTATCTCGTTAACACAGGTGAGAGTGTTGACGAGGACAAGGCTGGAGATCACTCTGTCATGCTGATTGAGTTAGAATAACAGACTGGAAGCTTTAAAAGGAGGGTGGTGCTTGAAATCATTGTTCTTCCTCTGTTAACCATGGTTACCTGCAAGGAAACACGTGCTGTCATCATTGCTTTGCACAAAAAGGGCTTCACAGGCAAGGATGTTGCTGCTAGTAAGATTGCACCTAAATCAACCATTTATCGGATCAACAAGAACTTCAAGGAGAGAGGTTCAATTGTTGTGAAGAAGGCTTCAGGGCGCCCAAGAAAGTCCAGCAAGCGCCAGGACCGTCTCCTAAAGTTGATTCAGCAGCGGGATCGGGGCACCACCAGCGCAGAGCTTGCTCAGGAATGGCAGCAGGCAGGTGTGAGTGCATCTGCACGCACAGTTAGGCGAAGGCTTTTGGAGGATGGCCTGGTGTCAAGAAGGGCAGCGAGGAAGCCACTTCTCTCCAGGGAAAACATCAGGGACAGACTGATATTCTGCAAAAGGTACAGGGATTGGACTGCTGAGGACTGGGGTAAAGTCATTTTCTCTGATGAATCCCCTTTCCAATTGTTTGGGGCATCCGGAAGAAGCTTGTCCGGAGAAGACAAGGTGAGCGCTACCATCAGTCCTGTGTCATGCCAACAGTAAAGCATCCTGAGACCATTCAGTGTGGGGTTGCTTCTCAGCCAAGGGAGTGGGCTCACTCACAATTTTGCCTAAGAACACAGCCTTGAATAAAGAATGGTACCAACACATCCTCCGAGAGCAACTTCTCCCAACCATCCAAGAACAGTTTGGTGACGAACAATGCCTTTTCCAGCATGATGGAGCACCTTGCCATAAGGCAAAAGTGATAACTAAGTGGCTCTGGGAACAAAACATCGACATTTTGGGTCCATGGCCAGGAAACTCCCCAGACCTTAATCCCATTGAGAACTTGTGGTCAATCCTCAAGAGGCGGGTGGACAAACAAAAACCCACAAATTCTGACAAACTCCAAGCATTGATTATGCAAGAATGGGCTGCCATCAGTCAGGATGTGGCCCAGAAGTTAATTGACAGCATGCCAGGGCGGATTGCAGAGGTCTTGAAAAAGAAGGGTCAACACTGAAAATATTGACTCTTTGCATAAACTTAATGTAATTGTCAATAAAAGCCTTTGACACTTATGGAATGCTTGTAATTATACTTCAGTATACCATAGTAACATCTGACGAAAATATCTAAAAAAAAACTGAAGCAGCAAACTTTGTGAAGACCAATACTTGTGTCATTCTCAAAACTTTTGACCACGACTGTACATCAATGACCTCTTACCTCTGCACATCGACTCTGTACTGGTACTCCCTGTATATAGACATGTTATTTTATACTCATTATTGTTATTCATTATTCACTGTGTATTTATTCCTCGTGTCACTATTTCTATTTAAAAATATATATATATTTGTATCTTTAACTCTGCATTGTTGGGAAGGGACCCATAAGTAAGTATTTCACTGTTAGTCTACCTGTTGTTTTACGAAGCATGTGACAAATACAAGTTGATTTGATTTGATCTGTTAGTGCTGTCTTTCCAATACTCCTACAGTCAGCACTAACAGATCTGGCACCAGGCCATAGTGAACTACAGTAGGGTCCCTCCACTGAGACCCCTAGCTGTCTGATGACAGACTTCTAGTTCATACTATATTTCCACTGTGTTACTCTAGCCTTCAGCAGGCCTCTGGAGAGTTGAACACTGGCAACGAGGGGGAATTCAGGCAAGGCAGAGCAGGGAGCAGTGTGGTTATGTTGATGCTGTGTAAAACACCCCCTGGTTAACCTCTCTGCCCTCTAGAACCGCTGGGACCTGACACAGTCTACCACAGTCAGTTCCCCAATGAAGACTATTTGGCCCTGTCAACAAGCCGGTCAACATGCCACAGCTATATTTTCCCAGAGCTAGATAGTTGGACATACTGTTTACTGGACTCAACGTGGATGTAGTACACAGGCCTGTATTTGCTGGACACTCATTTTAGATATGTAGAAACTATGTAGCTGAGTGTATGTTTCAGTGTGCACACTAGCATACCCCTTACAATGCTAGCCCAATACATAGATAACTGATCAAAATGCTAGCCCAATACATAGATAACTGATCACAATACTAGCCCAATACATAGATAACTGATCACAATGCTAGCCCAATACATAGATAACTAATCACAATGCTAGCCCAATACATAGATAACTGATCACAATGCTAGCCCAATACATAGATAACTGATCACAATACTAGCCAATACATAGATAACTGATCACAATGCTAGCCCAATACATAGATAACTGATCACAATGCTAGCCCAATACATAGATAACTGATCACAATGCTAGCCCAATACATAGATAACTAATCACAATGCTAGCCCAATACATAGATAACTAATCACAATGCTAGCCCAATACATAGATAACTGATCACAATACTAGCCAATACATAGATAACTAATCACAATGCTAGCCCAATACATAGATAACTGATCACAATGCTAGCCCAATACATAGATAACTGATCACAATACTAGCCCAATACATAGATAACTAATCACAATACTAGCCAATACATAGATAACTAATCACAATGCTAGCCCAATACATAGATAACTAATCACAATGCTAGCCCAATACATAGATAACTGATAATAATGCTAGCCCAATACATAGATAACTAATCACAACACTAGCCAATACATATATAACTAATCACAATGCTAGCCCAATACATAGATAACTGATCACAATGCTAGCCCAATACATAGATAACTAATCACAATGCTAGCCCAATACATAGATAACTAATCACAATGCTAGCCCAATACATAGATAACGAATCACAATGCTAGCCCAATGCATAGATAACTAATCACAATGCTAGCCCAATACATAGATAGCTAATCACAATGCTAGCCCAATACATAGATAACTGATAATAATGCTAGCCCAATACATAGATAGCTAATCACAATGCTAGCCCAATACATAGATAACTGATAATAATGCTAGCCCAATACATAGATAACTAACACTTGACTTTGTATTATATTCCTTACTAGCTCTGACCTTGCTGATAGCTACTTTACTGAGGAAAAGTGTACTTACTATGATTGTGATATGTGGTTGTCTCACCTAGCTATTTTAAGATGAATGCACTAACTGTAAGTCGCTCTGGATAAGAGCTTCTGCTAAATGACTAAACATTTTTTATTTTTTTATGTAATAGCCTAGATGCATTCGAAGTGGTATGTTAGTGTGGGGCCTGCAATACAGTGTTGCTAAGCTCCCTGCCATTTTAGGAGAGTAATTTTAGATGTATCTGTTGAAACAAGTATAGTGGGAAGTGAGAACAACGTTTAAGTGCCTGAAGTCTGCCTACCCTCTCAGGCACATTGCCAATTCAGAAATACCACGCAATGCCACAGTGTTGTATTCATTTCCATCTTCCTATCTAAGAAGACGTTTGCTCTTTAGTTCAACGAGCAAAAGAAAGATGAGTTGATTGAATCGTTGATGAAGGACTAAAGCAGCAAGATATCAAACCTTGGTTCAAATACTATTAAATATCTTTCAAATACTTTGAGCATTTGACTCCAGGGCTTTCTGCTCAAACTGCATTAGAAAATGGAGGATGAGGACTTTTCCATGCACAAATCAATATAAATGGGCATTTGAATAAATGATCAATAGTTTGTCCGAAGAGCTGGACATCATTTTAACACAATTATGAAATGGAAGAATGTCATGATCAGTTTGTTCACATACAGAGAGAGGAGCCAAAAACACTGCCTACTTGGAGGACATAGGCTTGTTATTATAACTGACCAACATGTCTCAATTCAACCTCATTGCCTTGAAACTGATTTTAATAATCATCCTGGAATCATCATTTTTGTTCAGCTGCAGAAAGGTGGCCCACCACAAGATGCCTGGCATTCCCACCATACCTTAATCATATCCATTAGAACAGGGTCGCCCACCAAGCTTCCTGCAGTAGCTATTGCCTGTCACTAGAAAGGTTGGAAATGTAATGTGTTTCTTTGAAGCTCCCCTGAAAATCAGTAATATGCTACTAATGGTCTGGAATTTACTGAAGACTGCTCTTCTATAGTCAGGCAGAAGAGTGACAGAGGAAATTATCTACGAACGGTGTAGGATTGGAAGGGGTTTGAACCATGTTCTATAGAGAACACCCACAAAGAGTACATTTACTGGTATCAAAGGGGGGCATTCGCCAATCAAGCTCAATCAAATATAGATAACGTTTTTGAACTGACTTGAAATAGTATTTGAACCCAGGTCTGCAACATACTGTTTGTGGTGAGAGTTGGCCTAATGGTTGCAGTGGTGACAGTGATAATTGCTAGAGAGATTTAGGTCACAAAAATAGAAAACCACTTCCCTAAACACAGCTTGCTCTCTCTGCCATTCCTGTATGTGTGTGTGTATGCGTGTGTGTGTGGGGGGAACCATTACCAGCAGTCAAATCCTTGCTTCCTCTGTCCTTGAAATTCTTCTGAAAGGGAAATTGGAGGAGAACCTGAGACCTCCTCCTCCAATGAAATTTCAGAGGAATTAAGGAAACAAGGATGGAGAAGCAAGGATCAAATCAAATCACATTTTATTTGTCACATGTGCCGAATACAACAGGTGTAGACCTTACAGTGAAATGCTTACTTACAAGCCCTTAACCAACAATGCAGTTTTAATAAAATAAAATAAGTGTTAAGTAAAATAATAGATACTGCTGCTCATTAAAGAGCAGCAGTAAAATAACAATAGCGAGGCTATATACAGGGGGTACCGGTACAGAGTCAATGTGCGGGGGCACCGGTTAGTCAAGGTAATTGAGGTAATATGTACATGTGGGTAGAGTTAAAGTGACTATGCATAGATAATAAACAGAGTGGCAGCAGCGTAAAAGAGGGGGTGGTGGGGGGGACAATGCAAATAGTTTGGGTAGCCATGATTAGCTGTTCAGGAGTCTTATGGCGTCTAGTACGTTTTAATGAATGGAATCACAGAATTCATGCATCCAATACAGAATTAAGTGTTTCTCAGCCAGACATCAATTACTGAATATGGTCTCGAAGCAATTAAATGTGTTCAAGCATTGTGCTTAATTAATTAAATAATTCATATTCCGTAGAAGTACTTGAACACTCTGTAATGTGAGGCCCTACGGAACTATATTATAATAGAATAACTTTATTTATATATTTAAAATAATATATAATAATATATAATGTATAATACTGTATATACAATTATAATATATATATATAACTATTATATATTATACCTATCCAATCCTTTCAAATCTCCAGGGGTGTCTACAGGAGTGCTGGCCGGGGCTGGAGGGTCAAATTGGACTTTTGCAGTAAAGGAGAGGTTGATGACATTAATATAAGGACAAATAAGGACATTATTATATGGATGACCTTAAAATATGGATGACATTATTATATGGATGACATTATGTTGATGGATGACATTATTATATGGATGACCTTAAAATATGGATGACATTATTATATGGATGACATTATGTTGATGGATGACATTATTATATGGATGACCTTAAAATATGGATGACATTATTATATGGATGACATTATGTTGATGGATGACATTATTATATGGATGATATTAGGTTGATGGATGACCTTAAAATAAGGATGACATTATTTTATGGATGACATTATGTTGATGGTTGACATTATTATATGGATGACCTTAAAATAAGGATGGCATTATTATATGGATGACCTTAAAATAAGGATGACATTATTATATGGATGACATAATGTTGATGGATGACATTATTATATGGATGATATTAGGTTGATGGATGACCTTAAAATAAGGATGACATTATTATATGGATGACATTATGTTGATGGTTGACATTATTATATAGATGACCTTAAAATAAGGATGACATTATTATATGGATGACCTTAAAATATGGATGACATTATTATATGGATGACATTATGTTGATGGATGACATTATTATATGGATGACCTTAAAATATGGATGACATTATTATATGGATGACATTATGTTGATGGATGACATTATTATATGGATGATATTTTAGTTTGATGGATGACCTTAAAATAAGGATGACATTATTATATGGATGACATTATGTTGATGGTTGACATTATTATATGGATGACCTTAAAATAAGGATGGCATTATTATATGGATGACCTTAAAATAAGGATGACATTATTATATGGATGACATTATGTTGATGGATGACATTATTATATGGATGATATTAGGTTGATGGATGACCTTAAAATAAGGATGACATTATTATATGGATGACATTATGTTGATGGTTAACATTATCATATAGATGACCTTAAAATAAGGATGACATTATTATATGGATGACCTTAAAATAAGGATGACATTATTATATGGATGACATTATATTGATGGATGACATTATTATATGGATGACCTTAAAATAAGGATGACATTATTATATGGATGACATTATGTTGATGGATTACATTATTATATGGATGATATTAGGTTTATGGATGACCTTAAAATAAGGATGACATTATTATATGGATGACATTATGTTGATGGTTGACATTATTATATGGATGACCTTAAAATAAGGATGACATTATTATATGGATGACATTATGTTGATGGTTGACATTATTATATGGATGACCTTAAAATATGGATGACATTATTATATGGGATGACCTTAAAATATGGATGACATTATTATATGGATGACATTAAAATATGGATGACATTATTATATGGATGATATTAGGTTGATGGATGACATTATTATATGGATGATATTAGGTTGATGGATGACCTTAAAATAAGGATGACATTATTATATGGATGACATTATGTTGATGGATGACATTATTATATGGATGATATTAGGTTGATGGATGACATTATTATAAGGATGACATTATTATAAGGATGACATTAGGTTGATGGATGACATTATTATATGGATGACATTATGTTGATGGATGACATTATTATAAGGATGACATTATGTTGATGGATGACATTATTATAAGGATGACATTAGGTTGATGGATGACATTATTATAAGGATGACATTATTATAAGGATGACATTAGGTTAATGGATGACATTATTATATGGATGACATTATTATAAGGATGACATTAGGTTGATGGATGACATTATTATAAGGATGACATTATTATAAGGATGACATTAGGTTGATGGATGACATTATTATAAGGATGACATTATTATATGGATGACATTATTATAAGGATGACATTATTATAAGGATGACATTATTATAAGGATGACATTATTATATGGATGACATTATTATAAGGATGACATTAGGTTGATGGATGACATTATTATAAGGATGACATTAGGTTAATGGATGACATTATTATATGGATGAAATTATTATAAGGATGACATTAGGTTGATGGATGACCTTATTATATGGATGACATTATTATAAGGATGACATTAGGTTGATGGATGACATTATTATATGGATGACATTATTATAAGGATGACATTAGGTTGATGGATGACATTATTATAAGGATGACATTATTATAA